>NW_022987225.1:1220994-1334782 GCF_010094035.1 Trematosphaeria pertusa | reverse complement strand
AACCCTAACCCTAACCCTAACCCTAACCCTAACCCTAACCCTAACCCTAACCCTAACCCTAACCCTAACCCTAACCTAACCCTAACCCTAACCCTAACCCTAACCCTAAACCCTAACCTAACCCTAACCCTAAAAGTATAGCGCTATTTGCTAGCCTAGAGAGAGTGTTAGAAAAAACTTAATTTAGGTATAGTGCGCCTCGCTTAATCTCGCTTATCTAATATCTGTAACATTAAACTACTACCTAGACCTAACCTTAAGCTACTAACACTATAGGTTAGGTATAATTTAGAGCTATTAATAGTCTTTACTATTTACCTACTAGTCTGTATAATCTATATCTTAGATAAGCTATAAATCCCGCCGCCTACAAAGAGCCTATAGTAGAAAGTAGGTAAAGTAGAAACTCTAGTTTCTCTTCTACAGCTTCTTTATAATCTTCTCTAGGTTTACTTTCTATCTTATAGTTGTTATATTCTAGCTATAGTATACTAAGCAGCCTATGCGTATATACGTAAAGCCTTATACTATATAATTCGCTATATAGATACTATAGTAGGTTAACTAGAACTAAACTATAGTAGGTATACGCTTAGTTATAAGCGTGCTACTAGCCTATACTATATTCTAATAGTCGCGTATAAGAGTAGCTTACTCTTACGTCTATTAGAGCTTCTTCTCTATAATCTTCTTGTTAGTAGCAAGAGAATGTGTGCATTTTATAGCTAGCTACTATATAGGTATACCTAGCGTAGTTAGCTAAGATTATAGTACTATACTAGGCAGAAACTTACCTATATCTTGCGTTAGAATAGGCTAAGGCGTCTTATATACAACCTAGAGAGTCTAGCTTTATATTTCTAGCTACGCTAATAGAGTAGAACCTGTTTCGCCTTATAATAATATAGGTACTTAAAGTGTAGAGTTAGTTCTCGTCTTCTTAGAGCTAAGAATAAGAGAGTCTACCTATACTAGTATAGAAACAGACTCTCTTAGCAACACAGCTCTATCTAGGTAGAGTAGAGAAGTAGTAGATAGCTTATCTCTAAGTACTAGATAGGTATTATTCTTATTAGGTATAAGTAGTAGAACCTCTTAACTTACTATTATAGGCTTCTACTTGTAGTCTACCTAGCTAGAGGTAAGTAGGTTCTAGATTAAATTTGTAGCGTAGATAGACTATACTCTAACTATATATTTATAGTATATATTATAGGTAGCTTTATCTAGTTAGTAAGTAATATAGCTTATATTTCTATCTAGGTAGCTATCTAATACTACGTAATAGTATTTATAGTTCTTTACTTCTATTTATAAGAACGCTACTATAGCCTGTTATTTCTAGTATAGTTATTTTTCTAGGTAGCTTAATAGAGTAGAGGTAACTAGAATATAGGCTATAGCTAGTTCCCCGTTCTAGCCTATCTACCTAGTCTCTTAACTAAGCTATATAAGCCTATCTAGAGGCTCTATATATAGATATACGTAAATAGTTCTATTATATACTCTATAGCTAAAGGTACTAGTAGCTAAGAGAAGGCTAGAAGAAAGTACTAAGAACTACTCTATAATCTTATTCTTATCGTCTTTAGCAAGCTCTCTATAGAAATATAGACAGAATAGCGCTTCTACTAGCTTCTTAGTAACGTGTATATAGAGTATAAAGACTACTATCTTTCTATAGCTATCTAGCTATATATATAGCTAGCAAATATATAAAGCTATATTATTAGTAGTAGGCTACTAGAATAAGGTTATAGAATACACCTTATAGTAGATATTTTTTCTAGTAGTTAGCTCTTAGTATACATAACATAGAATAGTACTAATACTAAGAGTATCTTATATAGCTAGCTTCTAGATAGGTAGTAACGTAGCTATTAGAAATACTATTAGTATACTAGAACAGGCTAGGTTACCTAGATTCTAGAGATAGAGCTAGTACTCTAATCTAGGTAAGAAGGTAAAGTAGTACTTATCTATAATAATATACTCTAGGTAGCTACTTATATATATACGCTAGGTATATTTTATAAAGAATTTACGTTTAATATATTTAAGTATAACAAGAACTAGCTTAGCATTATTAGAGTTATGTAGAGAATTCTATTTCTTATAGTAAATATAGAAATTACGATAGTATTGCAGTATATTAATATAAAAAGTAACTAGAGGTATAACTAGAATAACCTAACAATACTCTAGATAGCTAGTAGAGAGTAGAAACGTAATACTCTTACTACTTCTAGTACTAGCTACGTAGATAATAGAACTCTAGTTATATATTATCTCTATAAGTACCTTATACTAATACCTGTAGAAGGTAGTAGATATACTAAATAGACTCTTAAGTATTACGTTTAGATTAATCTCGCAACGCTGTCTAGTATAGTATAGTACTAGTAACGTAGAGATAACTTCGCCGCCTAGTATATAGGTAGTAGGCTAGCTGCTAGAGTTCTATAGTGTATAGATAGAAGCGTTAAAGTCTTCTATAGTAGGCTCTTTCTATACCTTAAATTAGTAATACCTTATACTCTCGTGGTATTACGTATCTACCTTATAGAAGAAGACGTTAAATACGCAATTAATATCTTTTATATAGTTAGTCTCTACTATCTAGATAGAGTATTTAGCCTTCTATTCTAGCGCGTCGCTTTCTATTTAGTTTAGTATAGCGAGAATGTTATCTTTATTAATACTCTTAGTAAAGTAATTATTGCCTAGAATCTTTCTTCTAATAGTAATAATTATATAGCGTAGTAGAAGAATACTAATACACTTACTAAGGTACGTCTCTATACTCTAGACAAGAATGTTATAAAGAAGACTAGCCTTAGTATACTAATTTCTATTATAGTTAGACTAGATTAGGCTACTAAAGGCACGAAAGTAATACTTCTCTTACGTATTTACTAGCGTCTACGCCTAGAGCTCTTGCGTATAGAGAAGCACTAACTATAGGTACTAGGTAAGCAGGTTACCTACTACTTCTAGAATAAAGCAATAGATAATCTAGAGCGTGTTATCTCTTTAGAAGTACTTATAGTAGCAAGGTACTAAGATAAGAAGACTCTTAATAAAGAATAGATTATAGTACTTATTTATAGATATGTTTATATAATATATACTAAGTAGCTCTATACCTTATACTAGCTAGCTATAGAATAGGTAGATTAAGCCTAGTAGAGAGGTAAGAAAGTTCTACACCTACTTATAATAGACTACTCTTATAGACGCTAACGTAGGGCTCTATATCTTCTTCTACGCAGAATAGAGGTTCTGTAAGTACTATATAAGGTAGATAATATAAAAACGTATAAAACTTATACCTACTCTAAAATAAGTATTATTATCTAGATTAAAAAGATACTATTCTTGTGTACGCGTACTTAGCTAGTTCTATAGCTTATTCTATAGAACTAGAAAGAGCTCTAACTCTTTATCTATAAATAAAAGACTATAGAGCTATACACTAGCTAGGTTATATAAGAAGTAGATAAGATAGTAAAACTTGTTTATGCTAATTATAATATTACAGCAAGTAAGTATCTATCTATACTAACTAATAAATTCTTCTATAGAATTCTTTGTAGCTAAGACAGAGATAAACTTTTCTATACTACTAAGCTATCTAAAAGGCAATACTAGGTTATTTACAGATAGATAGGTATCTATCTAGTTACTAACTTCTACTATAGCGTCTAGTTTTAGTAGCAGTACTACTAGTAGAGTAGAATTTAGGCTTAGAATAGCCGCGTAGCCTTGCTCTAACCTATAACCCCCTTTCTTAGCCCTCTTCTTAGCCTCTTTCTTAGCTCTAAACTAAAGGTAGGCTTTCTGCATAAAGGTAAACTAAGCTATCTTCTTAAAGACGGATAGTTCTGTTGTATACGTGCCGGCGTTAACAAATTTACTAGTAGTAACTATAAGTATTATAAGAGAAGTAAGAAGAGCTATATTATAATTATTCTAGCTAGGTTAGTTATAAAGTAGTACTATCTAGTACTAATAGCATGCTTATTTAAGGGGAAGTAGTTCTGCGTAGGTATAGTCTACTGTACCTTTAGACTCTATATTACTAAGAGCCTCTTGTATATAGCTCTAGTAACGCTAAACCTACTTATTTAGAGACTATATATAGAGGGCCTTTATACTCTTTAATATATAGTATATAAATATAAATACCTTCTAGAGCCTACTAGCATGCTTAGTACTATGCTAATTATATACCTCTAGAGGTTTAGCTACTATAATACCGTGCTAATTAGCTATAACTTAGAGGTAAGCCTAGTTAGGCGTATAATAAATAGTATACTAGTACATATAAACTAAACTTTATATAGCGTTCTAGAGTACGTAGGCCTCTAGCTCTTTTTACTAATTAGGTAGTGTAGTAAGAAGAGTAACTTCTTTAAATAGTATCTTCTTAAGAGTATACTAGAAGTCTCTCTTAGTTATCTACGTAGATAGCTAGTAGTTATAAAGCGTAGGTATAACTATATCTCTTATAGCAAGAACCTTCTACCTTACTACCTTAAATACTTAAAGCTTCTTCTCTAAAGCTATAATATCTACGTTAGCTACAAGAAGCGCTAGATTAATAGCACTATAGGCGCTAGCTAGTTTCTAGTTAGTCTTTAGTAGTAAGAACTCTAGAACCTTAAAATACTTAGTAGAGCGTTTAGAACTACTAGTAAAGAAGCGCTATACAGCTACAAAACGTATATTCTTTATAAGAATAGTAGTAGTAGCCTTATAAGTAAGTAGAGTAGAGTTTTCTTTATATATATATATCTTAATACTATAAGTAGTAAGGTGTTAAGATATATTTAATTACGCTAATTTCTTCTCTAAAATATAACTATAGTAGTTATACTAGAGATATAGCTATAGAACGTATAATCTAGGTATAAACTAGACTAGTTATAATAGAAATAGAAATTACTTCTTCTATAAGAAGAGTTAAGTACCTATAGCTTCTATAGAGCTAATAATATAACTTCTCTATTTTCTAAATATATTCTTATAGTATATATAAAGGTACTTATTAATAGTACTAGGTAGTATAATATAGCTATAAGCGTTATTAGTATAGACTATAGCTTTATATTTAGAGTTATATTTAAGAAATAGTAGAAGCGTAGTAAGAAGAGTAGTAATAGTATTATTACCTAGAGAGAATAGGCTTGCACGTATTTATAGTTTCTAAAGCATAGTTAGCCTATTCTAATAAAAGTAAGAACCTTCTATTACCTCTTTACATAATATAGTAGATATAACAAAGAAAGGTTTTACTTCTCTCTAGAGTTAAAACGTAGGCGCGCTAGTAGAAAAATAGTTTTTCTAGTCTTTACCTTACTTATTTGCTTTTTCTTTCTAGCGTAGTAAATAGCTTGTTTCTATCTATCTTCTACTCTATTATAATAATAAAAAAATATAGCTAGACTTTCTATATAAATATACTATACTAGTCGTCTCTTTAACTAGCTACTATTCTATTTCTCTATAAGCCTACAACTTTCTTAAAGAGAACGGCGCTATATAGGTTTTAGATAGTAAAAGCCTTATCCTAACAATATATTTTATTGCCTATAGCCTAGCTAAGGCTCTTCTCTAGCTATACAAAAATACAACCTACTAGGTTCTTCTATAAATAGTAAAGAAAATCTATAAAGATTTTAGTATTAGTAGTAGCTTAAATAATAACACTAATAAGAAAGGTAAGATAACGCGAAATATAATATAAAAGATAAAGCAAAAACGCTAGCGCTTACTCTAGCTAATAAGTAAAGATAGAGGTAGTCTATTATAAGGTTTACGGCGAAGAGCTAAGAAAAAGAAACTACTAAAACTAGCTAATACGTAGAAGAATATAGATAATAAGTTAGAGTAGTAGAACTACAACGTTATACTAGAAAGAGAGCTATATATAAATTATTTAAAGAGTCTAGAAGAGCTAGACATTAGAAAGATAGTAGAGCTAGCAAGGTAGGCTATACAAGTAGCTAGCTAGAAAGTATTTAAGAATCTTAGTATAATAATAAGAATATAGAGGTTAAGAGAAGAGAATATAGTAGAGGTGTTTAGAGAGTCTATATAACTACTCGCACGTTTGCTATAGAGTTAAGATAAAGAGTTATAGGCGACTATTTGTAATAGTAGCGAAGAGAATATAGATAATAAAGAGAAAGTAAATAATAAAGAAAAGACTTATTAGCCTACTACTATATTACTAGATAATAAGTAGAACTTTATAAATATATTCTTCGCTACGCTAAACTATTAAGAATAAATAGTAGTAGACAAGTATAAGTATTACTAGCTCTTAGCTATAGTATTCTAGCGTGTAAAGAGTATTAAAGAGCGTCTATAGTAGCGTAGAGTTAGATTAGGTATTATTAGTAGAAGATATGCGTTAGTTATATAGAATAAGCTTACTAGAGATCTAGTAACCTACTAAGGTAGAAAAGATACGTAAGCTTAAGAGAAGTATTAGAAGTAGTTAAATAGAATAATTAAAAAAGGTAAGCGTTAGAATATACTTTAATAGTAGTTTAATAATAGAATATTTCTTATAGTACCTATAACTAATTTCTCTTGCAGTTTTATAGAGAAAAGTAGTGTAGAGATATTAACTATATAGTGTAGTATACTTAAGTAGGTAAATCTAGACCTTATAGGCATATATAAAGAGGCTAAGAGTATCTTTTTATAACTACTTTAGTTGCGAGATCTACTACATAAGTAGCTCTAATTAGAGCTTATATATAGTAAAGAATAGAAGTAGAGTATAGATAATATTTAATATATATTTAAAGAGGTTATACTAGTATTAAGCAACTTATAGCTATTATCTATCTATCTTATATAAGTAAAAGAGAATTTAGCTTCTATGTTATACATTATTATAAGTAAGGTAGAGAGAGAAAGAGGGTTTAGGCTTAGAACAAGTTTAATACGCTAGTCTAATCTCTAACCTCTCTACTCTAAAAGTCTCTCTATACGTTTTATATATATAAACATATATTAGCTCTATAGAGAACTTAAATATACTTATTTATAGTATTACTAACCTACTACTATAATTTATATTACCTTAATATTTAATCTATGTTAGCTTAATATTAATATTTACGTATAGGCTAAAAAGTATTTATATTAACTACTACTATAATCTATATTAACTCTATGTTTTTCGCGTATAGGCTAAAAGTATTTATATTAACTACTACTATAATCTATATTAACTCTATGTTTTTCGCGTATAGGCTAAAAAGTATTTATATTAACCTGCTACTATAATTTATACTAACTAGTAACCTACTCTTATTAACACTACTCTCTATAATTCTACTACTAAAATTAGAGAAAATACTAGAATATAGAAAGCAGTATCTATATCTTCTAGTACCTAAAAATAAAATTAATAGAACTATATTATATAGATATAAGGTAAGTAGACCTACTTTATAGCTTTTATAGACTACTCTAAAAAAAAAATAAGTAAAAGACTAAGAATAGAACGAATAGGTATAGCTCTATAAAGAGATTATTATATAGCCTTATACTCTAGTCTTTCTTCTATAGCGTTATACTAGACTACGACATTAAAAGTAAGCTAATAAAACTTATAGCTACCTATTCTCTCTACTTATAATAATCTTCTCTATTACCTTACTTTCTATAATATTATTCTACTAAAACGTAAAGCTACGCCCTATATATAGAGAGTAAGACACTAATTCTATAATTATTACCTAGTCTAAGAGAAGTCTAGGCGAGAAGCTATTATATCTAAAGTAAAGTACTATCTACTTCTTTACTAACTATTTAATTAGCCTAACTCTAAAGAAAGTAGACTGCGAATACATAGAGGAATAGTAGACCTAGAGACAAAAAGTAAGTTAGATTTAGTTTAATAGCTACTTATCTACATAAAAACTAGCCTAGATTAACTAGTATAGCTAGGCGGGAAAAAAAGTAGAGTAGCGTCTATAAGTATAGAGTTACCTATAAATTCTATCTACTCTAGTTAGCTATAAGATAGAGGTTTAGGCTTATAACCTAAATACGCTATAACTCTAAACCTCTCTTCTTATAGTTTAATACTAAAACCTAACTATACTTCTATATATGTTTAAGTTCTACTAGAGAGTTAAACTATAATAATTCTAGGCGATCTATCTATATCTTATAAGTACCTATAGCTATTGCTGCAAAATTCGCTAGAATTTATTAACATGCTAAAGCTACCTAGTCTAGCATATAGCGCCTTCTTAAAGACTCTTATACACGCTATTATTCTACAACTACTACTAAAACGTATAAAACTCTACCTACTACACTATTAAGGTAGTAAGTAGACACTAAGCTAAATTAGAAGAGAACTATACTTACGTAGAAACTTTAGCTATAGAAGATAAGAGAAGTTAAGGTAGTATCTAGACTACTTCTCTCTCTTCTCTTCTCTCTACATGCAAAGACGAAAAGCAAGCTAGCTAAAATTTTATAGCTGCTTCTTTCTCTACTACTACAAACTAAAAACCTTAGATGCTACTAGAATATCTACCTCTAGTTCTCTAACGTTGCTTGTCTAGATATATTAGGCTAAAAAAAGAAGTATGTTTAAGACATGTCTCTACTACTATAAGCTACTAGAATATATTAGTCTAAAATTAAGACTAAACGCGACTATAAATAAAAGAATAGAGCGCTATTTATAATAGTAGTAGAAACGCGACCTATTCTTATATATATCTACCTCTAATTACCTAATATCTTACTCTACTTATAGTAGATGTGCGCGCTACTACTATAGAAGAGTCTAAGAGTAGATAGATATAGAGTATATATACTTAAAGAATAGCTTAATAGTTTAGCTAGCTATAACTTAAGGTAAGTAGCTAAACTCTCTCTAAACCTACGCCTATATTTAACTCTTATTAGGGGTTTAAACGTAAACTAAGTAAGACAATATTTAAACTATTAACTTGTATTTTAGCTATAATTTATATTAACCTACTACTATAATTTATATTAACTTAATATTTAATCTATATTAGCTTAATATTAATATTTGCGTATAGGCTAAAAAGTATTTATATTAACCTACTACTATAATCTATATTAACTTCTAGTTTTTAGATATAGACTAAAAAGTATTTATATTAACCTATTACTATAATTTATATTAACTCTATATTTTTACGTATATATTTATATTAACCTACTTATATTAATCTACTACTATAACCTATACTAACGTTATTTTTACTATAATCTATATTAACTTAATTTTTAAAGTATTTATATTAACTTAGTTTTCGCTATAATTTATATTAACTTAATATTAATATTCCTATATAGACAAAAAGTATTTATATTAACCTACTACTATAATTTATATTAACTCTCTAGTTTTACCCTATATAGGCTAGAAAGTATTTATATTAACTTAATATAAATAACTCTAATATATATAGTCTTCTTTCTTTAAGCGTCTATATTATATTTCTAAGAGTAACTAGGTTAGTAAGACTCTTAAAGTAGTATCTTAATAACTTACTACTATAATACTAGCGCTAAGGTAACACTTTTACGTGTAGTATAGACAAGGCTAGAAAGTAGAGCTTATATAGAATAGGTATAGAAAAGCTACTATAAAGAAAAAGTAAGAAGAAGAAAGATATACTACTATAGTAGTTACTAGACGTAAGATAATAGTTATAGTAGTAGTAGAATATTAGAGAAAAATAGCTACGCTACTACTACTAGTAGTAGTAAGTAGTAGAATATTAGAAAAAATAGCTACGCGTGCTACTAGTAGTAGTAAGTAGTAGAATATTAGAAAAAAATAGCTATGCGTAGTAGCTAATAGTAGAATATTAGAAAAAAATAGCTATACTACTACTACTAGTAATTCTACTACTTAAATTACTAGTAGTAGTAGCGTAGCTATTTTTTTCTAATATTCTACTAGAGTAGCTACGTGTAGTAGCTAGTAGTAGAATATTAAAAAAAAACTCTAATAAAGTATAGCGCTATTTGCTAGCCTAGAGAAGTATTAGAAAAAACTTAATTTAGGTATAGTACGCCTTACTTAATCTCGCTTATCTAATATCTATAATATTAAACTACTACCTAGACCTAATCTTAAGCTACTAATACTATTACTAATATATCTAGTATATATATAGTTCTTCTAGATCTATTATATTAGATTATAGTCTATAGTTTACCTCTATCTTTATAGATAAGCTCTACTAGCTTATAGAAATTAAGTAAAAGCTTTCTATTATATACTACTTATAAACTAATAGAAATATAGAGATTATTAATTAATATCTTAATTAGTATCTATGTTTATTTATTAACTACTACTAGAATAATTAGTTAGACCTTCTACCTTATATAAATTAGGTATAAGCTATATTACTATATAAAACTATAGAACTAATAGCGTATAAAATTAAGTTTAGATATTAGCTAGTATACTACTAGAATTAGAAGAAGTATATAGTAAAAGTCTCTACTTTATATAAGTATCTTTTACGCTAGAAAGCTTAGAATTTTACTAAGAAGTAATATAATACTATAAAAAAAGCTACTAAAATTATATAAAGTAATATTATAAAAGTGTAAGCTAGGTAGGCGCTCTAAGTAAATAAAAAGCGCTAAGAATCTAATTTTATAGTAGGTAACCTTGTCTATATTAAACTCTATAGCTTTTTAATAAATTAGTCTAATATAAAGCTTAATTAATAGATATATAGCTCTTACCTAATTATTACTATAAAGAGTTACTTTTTCTAGCTCTAGCTATCTATATATATATATATATATAACGTCTTCTATACTAATTAGTTAAGAAAAGCCTTAGAGCTATTACTAGAGTAGGTAGAGCCTAAGTAGCTATCTATTAAAGTTAATAGTAATCTAGAATAGCCTGTACATAAAATTCTAGATAGCTATCTTTATTAAAATTACCTTTAATACTACGCTGTATAGGTTACTTATAATTCTAACTCTATCTAGTATAATACTATAGGCTTTATTAACGCTCTTTATAAGGTAAGAGACTTTTATATAGTATACCTAGATAAGCTAGAGCTACTATTATAATTAGATGCTTAGATTAAGACGTATAAAAAAGAGAAGACTCTAGAGAAGATAGTAAAGAATTTAAAACTTGTAAGAGTAGAAGATATAAGAGTAACGCGAAGACGCTACTAAGTAATTTAAGAATCTGCTAAGCTTATAGTATTATTTAAGAAGAGAGCCTATAATAAAGCTACTCTATAGACGCGAAAATAAGCCTTCTAGTTTAAATCTCTAAAAGAAGAGAGTAACTAGAGAGAAGGTAGTAGCTATAAAAGCGCTTCTAGTTTAAAACTAATATAAATACACTTACTATAAGCTAAAAGAGATAGTTAAGAGTATAATATAGAAGTTTTAGAAGAAGAGAGACCTAGAAGGCGTATTTTAGAGCTTAGAGACAAGCTCTCTCTATAAGAGAGGGTAATATAATAGTCTAGTTTAGAGATTTACCTAGAGTTATATAACCTTAGGTTACGTAGTCTTAGCACGTAACCTAGTCTAGCGTCTTAGCGCTTAACACCTCTATATATAGAGCCTCTTAGAGTATTCTTCTACTTCTTATCTTTAGATAGCTAAATTTAACCTAACCTACTCTACTAGCACCTTTTATTCTTATAGCTTATAGAGATAGTACTACCTATAGCTAACTTATCTAGCTAGGTATTCTAGAGGCGCTTATAGTAGTAGAGACTACAGACCTAGCTCTTATAAGAGTAGATAGATATAAAGTATATATACTTAAAGAATAGCTTAATAGTTTAGCTAGCTATAACTTAAAGTAAGTAGCTAAATTTTTTCTAAATCTACGCCTATATTTAACTCTTATTAAAGGTTTAAATATAAACTAAGTAAGATAATATTTAAACTATTAACTTATATTTTAGCTATAATCTATATTAACTTATATTTTAACTATAATTTATATTAACTTACTACTATAATTTATATTAACTTACTACTCTAATTTATATTAACTTAATATTTAATCTATATTAGCTTAATATTAATATTTATATATAGGCTAAAAAGTATTTATATTAACCTACTACTATAATCTATATTAATCTCTAGTTTTTAGGTATAGACTAAAAAGTATTTATATTAACCTATTACTATAATTTATATTAACTTTATATTTTTACGTATATATTTATATTAACCTACTTATATTAATCTACTACTATAACCTATACTAACGTTATTTTCGCTATAATCTATATTAACTTAATTTTCGAAGTATTTATATTAACTTAGTTTTCGCTACAATTTATATTAACTTAATATTAATATTCCTGCACGAATAAAAAGTATTTATATCGACCTACTACTGCAATTCATATCGACCTACCACTGCAATTCATATCGACCCCCTGGTTTTGCCCTGCACGGGCCAGAAAGTATTTATATCGACTCGATATGAATAACCCCATATATAATAGGACCAGGGACAGACTTCGTGTGCGCCCGCAAATGCGCCGCGGGTGTGCGCCTGCAGATGCGCTACGGACTTCGTGCGCCCCGCAAATGCGCTACGGACTTTCTGGGCCTCCAGTCATGGTAGCTCCTCTGACAGGGATTCTGGCGGTTAATAGCCACAAGCGACGGATGCGCAGAATGAACCACCTGGGCAGGCCTCCGGGCCTAGCTCTCTCTGTTGGAGACCGAAGTGTGTAAATCAAATCTGATGTCAGCGACATTGGCAAATATGAGAGTGGGTCCGTACCAGGTTTTTCCTCCACAGTGCTCCAGGTTCGCACAGTCCCACTGTCGCACAAGGCTTCCAAGGTGGTACGCTTGTTGGGCTGGGTCTCATACTATATTGCACGCCTGAAACAGGAATAATGCGTTGGCTTACTATTGCCTATGGTAACTATGTGGCAGTTCTTGTTGTGGCAATGCCGATCTATCACCTCATGCACCATAATATCTAGTAAGTGCTAAATTTGAAAGTTGGGGGCTGAGGATATGTAGAGTTCTTAACCCATATATCATCCGAGGAGACCAAACTGGCAGCGGATCATGCCTGGTTACGGCCCGTTGTCAGCGGAAAATTTCTGCCGACGCCCCAAATGGTAGTGGGCCGTATGTGCTTGCAAGCCCCCTCACCCTGAGCTCGTCATGTAACCCTACCTCGGCGAGGACGTTAAGCTTCCGAGATATCTTTGCACTTTTGAAGCTCCTGAACGGTCTCGCTTGATCAGATTGGGCTTCTGAACCTACAATTAGACTCGGTTCCTTAATCGACTTAATTTACGACGCTTCGATGACGAAGGTTAGCTCGAGATGGCTTAGGGCGTGTATTGTTGTGTAGGAAATGCTCAAAATGTGAAGAACATGGCAGCTAGGAACTGACTCCTTGAAGCTCCTAATATGGAGGTAGATAGCGTTAATCAGTGTCGAATATTGAGTTACAATCGATTTTGTTACGAACCAGAGTATGTCCGTACTCTCGCTTACGGGTGTGAAACGATCAACTTCTAAATCAAGCTGGGATGCAAAATGTTGGAGCAAACTGTACATCTATATTCAATTCTCTTCAAGACACAGTATTTGAACAGTTACGATAAACCTATTTTCCACTCATAGGACGGTAGCTTCATGGCCCTGCACAGTTGTACTGGCTTTTACATCCGGTACATCGTAATCTGTGCTCGTAATAACATCCTCCCACTCATTGACCAGGTCCAAGTACTTGGTGTACTTGTTTCGGAGAGTGGCCAGCGCATCCTTTCCAAGAGGCAAGCGCAACGGTTCCGTCTTTCCTTCAGCTACACCCTCCTTCTTGACAATATCAATCATAATATTCACCGCCTTATCAGGATCTCCGGGCTGATTGTTGTCTGCCTGACCGAGGAAATCGAAGATCATATCGTTGATATCTTTGTAGACATCGACACTTCGCGGCACGGCTTTGAAGTTGTTGGAGTTAAGCAGCTTAGTGCGGAAATGGCCGATCTGGAACAAGTGCGACCTGACACCAAAAGCCTCTGTTTCAAGCTTCAGTGACTCGGCAATGCCTGCAAAGATAGTGAGTCTAGATCCTACGCTCCCAAGTTTCATGACATACCCTCCAGAGCGAATTTACTCGCACAATAGGCGGCGCCGCCGACCTCTCCCGCAATGCCACCCAGAGAACCTGTCCAAACAATAACACCAGACTTCTTCTCCCTGAAATGGGGTAAGAGAGCACGAGTGACATTGAGAGCACCAAAAGTGTTGGTGTTCAACTGGGCGATGAAGTGTTCGTTGCTGTGTCACATCTTAATGTTAGCCAAAGAGAACAGAGCTGTTTCAGTAAATATGTGCCTTACGTGACTTCCTCCGCTATTCCTGCCTCGATGTACCCAGCGCTATTTACGAGGACATCTATTCCGCCGTAGATAGCAATCGCTTCTTCTACCTTCGCATTGATGCCAGCTTGGGAAGCTGTCACATCCAGTGAGAGAATAGCTGCTCCAACATCCTCGAGTGAAACTAGACGTGCAACGTCACCACGTGCAGTGGCAATAGCACGATCACCTCGTGCAAGTATCCTCTGCACAAAGGCTTCACCAAATCCGGAAGAGCAACCAGTCACCAGCCAGGTGAGTTGAGTCATTGCAGTAGGTATCGAACTCGCATGTCGCTATCGAATGGGTGGTTGGGAATTTGCTTGAAGCAAAAGAGACGTAAATGCTTTTCTCGAGATTTTCTCGAATGGGGTGCGTTCTGTAAAATCAATGGGGGTGGGGGGGTTCGACTTAAAGTACACTGCGGTACCAGTGATGTCTTTCACCTTCCGGTCTTGTTTCCGTGAGGCTGATTTCTGCACCTTTCAGGGATGCGATTCGCTTGGGGTTAAGCAGCAGCAGTGATGTTTCCAGAACTTTAAGCTAAGACTAAACAGGTCGTAGTATGGTGTCGGGAACAGTTGCAGCTGTGGAACCTTCAGAGACCAGCAAGGGTGGAATGTAGGGGTATTGCGGCGGTGTACAAGAGGTGATCCATTCTCTGGCGGCTGGCGGCAGGTTCTGATTGGTGAGCAGATGACTATGGATCATGCCTACGCAAAGCACAGGCCATTAAAGAGTACATGCAGGGTACTAAATTTGGATTGGTGGCAAGGATATGGTACATATGCGCAGTCGTTGTCGGGGACCGGGGTGGATATTACTGTGGTGCCGTAAAGGCGCAGCAGTTCTTTATTCGATCACGAACATGTGATGGTATTATCGTTTGACAGCGACGTGGTGCCGTCTGAGCGTTCGCGGTTTCGGCCGTCCCGCCACTTGAGCTTTCCTTGCTCATGCTGCTTCGGCTGCCGTAACGTTACTTTCATTCCGAGAGGCTATTTCCTTTCATATGTTCTGCCCACGATACCACTTGCAAAGTAGCCTATGTATTGATCGGTTCTCTATACAAGATTTGATTACAATTGTATTTATCGATACACCAGCCCGCACACTAAACGTGAAAAGAACTTTTGGCACTCGTAGACTATGACGCGTTGAACGAGGTCGTAACTCGAATCTCGTTATTCCGGCCTTTTGGCCAGGCTCCACTGTCTCCTGATATATGGGTGTACACCTGGTGTTTTCCGGAAAGCATCTCCACATTATCTCGATCTAGATCTGTGCTTGACACGCCCTGCTTGATAAAGAGGCTACTGAGTGGCACCTGAAGTGAGTCCTTGACTGGGAGGTACGAGCCAGCTACTTGCGGTGTGCGTCTGGTATCTGTGGCATGTCTGCTCGAGGTGATCGTCGTAATAAGCGGGCGGTAGGTAGGGAGATTGGCGGCCAAAACCCCAACGCAGAGTTCAACGTTTGCAACAAGTGCAGGAATTCCGTAGTCCCCTAAAATAAATGTTAGAAGTATTCAAATGAAGCGGGGAAAATATCGCACAGGTTGCGTCATAGCTGTTTCCGATCTTGTCCACGTAGAAAAGACGCACAATAGCCCCAACGCAGGCACTAGACAGAATACGTCGGTGACAGTTTCTTAAGCATCGTGGTCGCGACTTACATTCCACCGATTGAGAACGTAATCATGAGGAGCCTCTTCCTGGACGCCGAAAGATTCAACTTCAACAGAGACGGCATGGGAAGAGCCAGTATAGCCACGTCGGTGAGGATGTTGATGACACCGCAAATCTTGATCAACAACGGATAATTGATGCAATATCGGTTCGGGCTCGCTCCCCACAAAGAGTCGACTGGAATACACTGGAAAATATCTGCAAAGATTTGTGCAATGCTGTACGCTAGAATGAAGGATCCGAGCCACAACAGAGCCCGATTCAGCCATTGTTGCGGAAAAATGCGGTGATACAGAAGGAGGATGGAGACTTTGATGAACGGAATCGCCGCGTTGTATATAATCTCAGCTGCTAACGACATCTGGTGTATCGAGAACGATTAGCGATTTACCTCTCATGGGTTACAGCAATGGTAAACCTTACCTTGATGAAGGCCGTGGGAGCATCTAACCACCAGATGTGTCGTCCCATTCCATACGTGATCATCACTATGTTGAGCGCTGTGCATAGCTAGGAAGAAGTCATTAGACAAAGTCGGTAAAGGGAAGCCGTTGCTTGTCTTACCATACCAGCCATACTCATCCAGTCATCCATTCCCCAAAAGGTCTTGACGAAACACAAGATATCTACCATGCCCAGGCATCGACCGTAAGGGGAACCAGCGCTTTCTCACTCTCCAGTTCCGCCGCGTATTTGTCACCGCCCAGTCTCCACACCAACTCATTCCACCAAAAATCCCTTGGGCCAAACCTTAGCGGCGTGGTAAACTCCCAATAATCCGGATACCAGCCCGCAGACTCCCAGTCCAGGAACCCCGAAATGTGACCATCTAGAACCATAATATTATGATGCTTGAGATCGCCATGAGTAAAGACGATTGGATGCCGCATTTTTCGCAGTCTTTCAGCAACTCCTACCGTCTCTTCGAACTTTTCCCGAGTTTCGAAGCTGTGGCCGGATATGGAACTGAAGAGGTGGTCGTTGAATTCAGATTCAGATTCAAACGGTCCGACTGCATGACCGGGGATGCGCACGCTCCTGACTGCTGTACCTAACACCGAACAGATCTGCTCTTTGCCCCATGGGTGAGGCCATTTCCGCATGACTTGTAGGATGCACTGTAGTTCCGCGAAAATGCTCTCCCGGTCGTCATCGGTCATCCCCTCATACAATTCAGGGTCGCCCAGATCCTTTCCCGGTATGCGGGTCATAAGTATTGACACCGGTGCATGAGGTGCGTCGAGGTGTTCGCCGTATGAGACGATCTTTGGTACTGGAAAGCCCGCAGACCGCGCTATCATGGTTGCCGCTACTTCTTCAAGCCGCGTGCCGTCTGACCATTTTAATACCAGTCCAAATGGAAGGGCCGCGATTTGATTGTCAAATGGAATGCCACACCAATGGCAGTAGTAGCTCGAGAAGGAACGAAGGTAATTGTGCAAGAATCCAAAAGCTTGACGAACACTTCGAGGGAAAAGGCGCGGCGTTGGTGGAATTGATGGTGCTAAATCAACAGACCCAAGGACTTGATGAGGCCAAGTAAAGGTAGGTAGGAGAATTTTAGGCACAAGGTACCGAAGCCAACTCATTATGGCGGTAGGTACGAAGGACAAGTAATATTTGAAGTGAGGATGTGGCGATTGGGTCGTCCGTCGGAGGGTTGCGTGCGAATATTTTCGCTTGAAGATTGGATGCGAGGCCTGCGTGAATTTTTTTCTCACTCCTACGGCGCCGACGCCTTACTTTTAGAACGTCTTTTTCGTTTCCTTCACGTCGAGTCCGTCCTTGGCAAAGAGCCGCCCGCGCGTCCCCTTTTGTAATCAGGGTGTCTGGAACTATTAGAAGAAAGTCGAGATCGGGCATAAACAGGTCACATACTTCGTTGCTTACGAGTAATAGCGTTACGCAACAGTATCGAGTTGGGTAAGAAGCTGCCTTGCGGTCACGGAGAGGGTTGCGTTTGAGAATTATGGGGTGACTCTACTCCGCCCCTTAAGACCGCGGACGCACGAGCCACTATGCCAAGATACACGAGCCATTTCGCTAATACAATGCAGACTAGTCCCGCTGTAGACGCCCGGAACTTTCTCAATCCGCCTCACGCGGGTTTTTTGAAGAAAAAAGTCGCTATTTTTAAGGTTATTTTACCCCTGCTCCGTTTTGCTCTCCTCCCGCCGGACGCTCCGGCGCTCTAGTAAACAGGGCCTAAGTCTACCAGATTGTCAAGCCTGAGATCTTTCCTCTCGATGAAAACTCGGATAGATTCTCGATCTTATTCTACCCGCTTGATAGCCTCACATCCCCAAAAGCTCCCCATAAACTGCTGAACCTTTTGATGATACCCCTTCTGCCTGCGGAGTTTAGAATATCGCGTCTTTTTGCTGGTACTGTATATGTAGTATGCTCGCATCTTCTTTATGACGAGGTCGAGCGAATTCATGACTGCGCAAAAGCTCCCCACAAGCTGGGACTTTTGTCCCTAAATAGTTTCTGCTCTCCCTGTCTTAAAGTTAGACTTCCGTCTGGCGCTTAGATTAAAGATCTAGCGCATCGGACATTTGTTCTCCGGCGCTTCGACGTAAGACGGTGGCTTGGCATCTCCGAATACGAAGAGTATATAGTTTGCACATGGTGCCCAAGTATCTTTGGCAGCCACTTTATCACATTCAAAACTATCCCAAGAACATACATACAACCGCAGCAAACTCTATTACTTTGATCATGTCTCTCAGCAATCTTCAAGTCAATGGTCTATATGTTATTCTTTTCCTGCGAACTTCGCCGCATACGCCGAACAACTTCCACTGGGGTCTCTATCTACACGGTGATGCTACACAAGGAGGGACCAAGTATCACATCAAGCAACAGGGATCTGGCTGGATTGCAGATCATGGGAAGACTGCTGGCGTCTTCAAGTCCTTCTTGCTCGTCGGACTCTTCCAAATCGCGACGATCCCCACTGGTTGGAAGGGCCACGCCGACCAGCAATTCCGAACGTACGATTCATCGCTGAACAGCTCGCCTAATATAACCTGTCGCGTCTGGCTTCTCTGGGTCCTGGCGTTGCTGCAGAAGGAGGTAAACGGGTACAAACTCCTCAAGTGTGCCGATCTGAGCGCACTCGAGGCAGAAATCATCGCCTGGGGGAATGAAAACGCCGCCTCCGCAGATCTAAACCTCCAACCACGACCGGTCGCGGTATCGAGTATGTCTTCTCATATACTGTATTGCACAATACGTACTAATAGGTTTCCGCAGAATACATTCAAGGGTAAAGTCGTGCCTGAATATTTAGAATGTTTGACTACATTTTTGTGATCCACCGCGGTCGCACCTCGGTGTAGTTTACCACCTCAATGTTGACGAGGTTTAAATCGCGAAGGCGCTAAATGTTGCAACTATCTCTTTACCACGCCCGTTTTATATGTAGAACTATGCTGCTGTTATTTTGTGTACTAAATTTGTGGGTTGAGAGGCGGATTGGATATGCAGACGTGGAGATGCATGACCTTTTGGAGGGATCGGTGGGGAAGTGGAGGGCAAAGTAGGGGCAGTAGTGACCAAGAATAAGTCTTGAAGGACTAAGAACAGACTAGGAGCTGAAAACATGGAAGCGTAGCGCATATGAAGGGTATTATTGTCCGCAATGTCTCTAATGCTGATAGTGCATCATTGTTTCTGTGCCCATGTCTAACGCCATTTCACGTCCTGCCCAACCATGGAACTCTTACCTCCATACATGCACCTCATTACTCCCGGAAAGATATCGTGACGTTTGAGCGTCGTGGCCTCGAGCTAGGTAGGAGTTTGGTGTAGGGTGTGACTCCGGTTTGATTGGGGCTCAAGTCTTCACCTTCTTACTCCTGGCTGCAGCAGGAGTCCAATCACTTCCGCCATCCGATGGCTGTGAAGATAGTTCAGACTCTGCTTCATCCGAATCCAGGGCGGACGCCATGCGACGACCGGGGACGTGATCCGATTCCCAGTCCTCATCCGATGCAAGACCGGGTTTGTGGGAGTCATAAAGCTTCTGCTCCTCTTCGGCTTCGTGAAGGCAGGATGCTAGCTGGCCGTGTGATATTTCAATCGTGAGGTCGTCCTGCGAGTCGGGCTGCAGGCGGTCGGTCGGACAGAAGTCCGAGAGACGGAGCTGCATGGAACCGTCTACCACCTCAGCATTCGGCTGGCCGATATCGCGGAGGAACGGTTGCCTATCAACGACGCATCGAGAGTGTATGCGGAAGCGGCCATTGGTCTTCCGCGTGCGTACACGGCGATATATCCAGTAAAAGCCAGACGTCGGTGGTGCGGAGGCTCGCTCGCCGGGACTGTGGTATTGCAGGTCTGCCATGATAACCGCATGTGTACCAGCTTTTATGTACTCGGCAGCTACATCGGCGGGTGAGGGATTATGGGCGTACGCGATTTCGATGGCCACCATACGGATAGCATTCCCACGGAAAGAGAATCCGGCATCGGGATCTCTGTAACTGCCGGCAGCATCCAGCTTCGTCCACGACGTCGTCCGGCTCTTAATTTTACTCATGAGCTCCGCCCTTGTGGCTTTCCCTTCTCCCCTCGCATGTTTGATTTCCTCATCAATCTTGCTTGCGATAGCGCGGTTCAGGGAGTCAGCGAACTCGTCGTGTATTGGTGTCGGCATGTGGACAACGAAGAGACCAGCCTTGGTCTTCCGCTCCGTCCATGCACTCCTGGCCTTGTCCGAAAACCACCCAGCGAGGCCTTGGTCTGCAGCAATGGCATGCTGTAGAGCGCGATACTGGGCGCCCGAGAGCTCGGCACGGACAGCCTCGCTCTCTCCGAAACCGCGATGGAGGGCTCGTAGCCTTGTAAGGACGTCGCGCAAGGTTTCGTCGAGGGGTTCGGTAGGCTTTGTCTTTGCTTTCAGTGGGGAGGGATGAGCCGAGGACGAGGGAGATGCGGGCGGCGAGCGCGAATTTGTGTCGCTGTCAACGTCGAGGGGCGCTGGGCTGGCAGGCGGCGTATGGGGTCTGACGTCCCGGATGCGAGGCGCCAGCGCGAAAGAGTCTTGATGGTTATCTTTACTCATTGCATGTCGTTGGGTTGCATGCCGGTGCAGGGACGGCGACGTCGTGGGAGTGAGTCCAGTGTCGGAGCTCGTCGCGGAGATTCGTTTCCCCGGCACTAACCGCTTGCGGAATGCTACAGCTTAGTCGAGCGCGAATGCGAGAGAAAATGCCATGGACCATTAAGATGCTGGGCATAGCATACACCTATGCTCCCTCTACCTAGATAATCCACCCGTGGACACGGTGCGGGCCCACCTGGGCACGCGCGCGATCAGCTGCCGCGCTAGCCTGTATGCGGCAACCAGAGATCTCACTCGCCGTCGTCACTTTTCCGGCGCGACCGCGAGGTATGGAAGGCCCTGGCTTGTATGCAATGGCAATGGAAATGACGTTCTGTGGTTCTGGTGGACAGCTGTGCGCATCTCCCGCTTCACGGTGTCCCGCCCAATGATCTTCACGCTGTCGATTGCTCCACGCATCCATCCCGCCCCGCCCCGCCGCCGACATATGAAAGCGCATGCGCTCTCAGCCCCGCATCTTGATGGCTCGACATCGATAGGGGAGAAATTTCAACCCACCAACTTGCGTGTTTGTATCGGAACGATGCAGTGCTCTTCCCCTATCCACTGATTCGGGGGCAGACGTTAACCTAGATCTTGCTCCGGTATACGAACTTATGGGCTGGAGCTGCAGTCGGCACTTTTGTCTAACGCTCAAGCAACGCAAAACCAGCCTCTGCAGCCATTTCTACAGGGTTCTATTTGAGGCAGTCAGTTGAGCTAACCTCAAACACTGGCTTCCCGCTACTTACCGGCTTCTCTGGAGTTCTTTGTTCGATGCGAAAAGCAAACGCTGACTTCCGACCTTGCCACGCAAAGCCGGGCTGAGGAGCCCAAACGGGATGAGATGTCTTAGATCATACGGAGAGCAGGGCAGCTCCTCCCTCGAGCAGGGAAAACCAGGGCCTGGTTCGGGTGACGAAGACTGCGGGGACTGGCAGCAGCACAAGCGGAGATGTTCGAGGGCATAGTCCTCTACCGGGACAGTGCAAATGGGTTCTTAGAGACCGCTCCTAGAAAAAAAAAATTTTAGTTCTGAAATCTTGAGGGCGTGTCTGTGCCAGGAGCGTTGAAAGAACGGGAAGCTATCCTGGCGCGAGCACACCATTAATCCCAATTTCGGCACGTCAACGCCTAACCCTTCCGTGACCTCCTGTCTCGCTATCGTGCAACTAGTATTAGCGCCAATACAGATCAAGTTGAAATGAGCGGCTCATCTTTGATTTTTCGATGGCGCTCTCAACATGCGTCCGGCTCACGAATTCCCCGTCTACCTCTGCACACCCGCGCCATCAGTCGGCATTCAGCACGGTGTCATCCCACACTGCAATGAAAGGAACTGCATCTCTTATTAACCAATCTACTCTCGCATCAGTGCATAACTACAACTAAACAGCTAGTCTCCCAGATATAAAAATCCCTCTTCCCTCTTCCGAAATCCTTAATCGAGCAAACGATGAGGTGGAGGCTGCCGCTTGGAGCCTGTTCGTCGACCTAGGTCCATCGGAGTCAGCGTGCAGGAGAAGCTCGAGGAGCCGAAGCAGTCGAAGAAGCTGACGCAGCATTTTCCTATGCACCGAGCTATGAGAGCTCCATTTTCTGGGCTAGCATGGCCGCTTTCGAAAAAGCGGAAGCTAGGGGTGTCCAATGACAGTGGGGTGGAAGGGTCCAGCAGGCATGGGAACTCTGATAGCGAATGCACCGAGCTTGAAGAGCAATGAGCTGGAGACTGGGATATTTATCAAGGGCACGGGGGTTAGATAGTTTGAGCTGAGCTATAACAAAGAGTATATCTTCACCCTGCTCTCTTTCTTTCTTCATCCTCTTCTTGAACATATGGAACTTCACTGCATAGATGAGCCTCCGCCTCTGCCGCGCATCTAATACCAAGTAGATGAACGGCACACCGTCAGCCCTGGAATCGAATCCCAGACAAGTAGCAAGTCGTGCATGGTAGAAAGCTAGTAGGTGCTCAAGATAACGTAAACAGACTTCCGTCACCGCTTCAGGGCCTGAGAAAGCTCGTTAGTATTGTTGCCTCGTTGTGGAAGCTCACCGTTCAGCCTTGTTGGCGCCCGTGCAGGTCAGCCTTGCTGCTTTCGGAGTCGATGGGGAGGGGTGGGTGGGAGAAAGGGAGGCACCGGCGTTCTTTGTCCTTGTAAACCTGTCGCTTTTATTAGCGCTTTGGCTGTTTCATGGAGAGGTACGGCACTGGATAATACGAGAGAGTGCAATGAAGTGTATAGACACCGCGGCGCGGATGGGGAAATATGGGAGCTGCATGCCTTAGGCTAGGAAGAATTGTGGTATTGGCGAGCCTATTTGGCTAAACTTCGCTGGGTATTGTCGGTACGCGTTCGAGTTCGGAGAGACGGGCGCTCCGGAGATCCTTGAGGATGACGAATAGTAAACGAAGATGACGCGATGGCAGTCCTAGAGGCTGCTGGCGCAATTCTTGAGTGGAGGGCAGCAATTCGCGAGGCGGGAGAAACCGGATCTTCGCATTCGATTTAAGCCTTCGAGACGTCTAAGGCGAACGAGGAGGAAGAAGAAGAGGAGGAGGAGGAGGAGGAGGTAGTGGAACATGTAGCTACACGTGAGAGTACGCCTCAAACGCCGACGTAAGGTGTATGCTTAATATCGACAACTTTGAAATGAGCGGCGTCGCCAGTATCTCACATGTCCTTGCAAGGCGTCAGAAACGATACCGCGCGAGAGGGCGTGGCAAAGATAGCGACGATGAAACGATCCTTTCCTCTCAGCGGATGCCCTGCAGCCAACCAACCTCACTCCTGTTTCGAATGCCAGGCTAGCAAGTGCAGGCAACTCGCCTTCTCGTTTCATTTGCCCTCAAAGGATAAGTAGCACGTCTTCCATCCCCAGCAATCTCGCTCCGATGAACCTTGGCCCGTCTGCAATACGACTACATCCATTACACGGCGATAGCAGCCTACACGCCATCTCGCCGTCATGCCGTTGTGGATAGCCACCAGCCTCCGCTCGCCCCGAACCGCGCTGCATCTCTCCACTATCCGCACTGTCATCGCAGCTACCCCGTCGCTGTGCGCGGCTGTTCTGCGCTTGGCTGGAGGGGCGCGGCGATGCTTGCTGTCCAGACGAGCAATGGGCCAAACATGGCCGCGTTGGAGGTAAACATGGTTGGAGGAGCAACGAAAAGAAGCTACAACGAGACAGATTGGCACGGCGAGCACGGCATGAAGAAGTAGATAAATATGAGACGAGATACGAGGCAGAGGTGAGGCAGAGGAGAGAAAGACACGATGACACCCCGTAAATTGGACCAGCATTCCACTGACGCTTTTGGCATACGCTAACTCGTCGAGGGAGTGCATAGCCGAACCGCATCGCAGCACCAGCATCCCATCAGATGACTACCCGCTGCATCACAGCACTCCCCCAACCCGCTCCACCCACCCCGTGAGTGCGGCCGAGGGATCGGTATTACTCGCAACCAGCGAGGACGAACCAGTTTCTTCTCCTCATGCTGAAAACGCATGGCATACGGTGCGGAGGGCGAAGCAATCCTCCAGAAGATCCGCAACGAGGGCGGAAACTATTAACTACCTATCCGGCAAAGCGTGCTTGTCTTATTTCCCCTTCTCCACCCGGTGACACGCGGCCGAGATGTTGGCGACATTAACCAGCACTGCATTCGTGACCCCGCGGGAGAGATACCCTAACACTGAGGAAAGATATGATTTGCGTGTGACGTACAGGCCCTAATCCACTCTCTAGGAAGGTCGCTAGCATTGTAGTTATGATTAGTTATCGCTCCAGAAGCTGCAAAGCCGTTGTTGCATGTATGCCTGGTCCCGTACTTCAGCCGGATAGCTCGGGATGACTGGCGTTTGAAGCAGAATGGTCGAGCAAGCAGGCGTCGTTGTACCTTTGGGGCTGGCTTTCGATGGCATGGCGGCATTACTACCGCCAATAAATATGTGGCAATGGTATTCCTAGCGCCGTCGGGTCGGCTCGGTGCCCCTAGGGCGGCTTGCGCGTTGAGCGGTGCTCTTTTGCGTAGCGGTGATGCATCTAGGTTCTTTGAGACAGCGTTGATCAGGTCTTCCCCAGCGCCGAAGAAGTGCTCCACCAGAGAGAGCTGCGAGGCGAGAACACGCCGGACCGCCAAAGTGCCTGGCCCAAAGAACTTTCCCTCGCATCAAAGTGGCTTGCTCTCTGCTTGCACATGTCGCCTCGTACAACGATAGCGTCTTTTTTGCTGGTACTGTATATGTAGTATGCTCGCAACTTCTTTATGACGAGGTCGAGCGAATTTATGACTGCGCCTCGTACAACGGCAAGGGAATGTTCGCCTTGCTCAAAGGATTTGGGGGAGGTGAAGGAGGCTCAAAGATACGCTGGGGACAGCACCTCATCGAAATCCGGCTTTGAGAGTGCCCGCGAGAAGCTCGGTATTTATCTCACGAAATATGGCGCCTGGCTCGGCGGTATCCGGAACGTGGGAAGTCAGCGATGAAGGCAAAGGCGAATAGTATATCTTCATTGCAAAGGCTAGAGGACAAGGGAGTATAATCTATCTAAGTAACAAGGAGCTGCACCAAGGAGAACCAAAAGAAAGTTACAAATATTACATGAAGCCGCTTCACCGAAACTCAAAGCCGGCAGCCGTTTAGAAAGAAGGGTGTAGGTACAGAGAGTTAGTCTCCATTTGTTTCCTTCGTCGACGATGTTTCGGAATGGAGAACCTTCGCGGACATTAGGATTTCGAACTCTCGCTTCAACAGTGGTACCTGTCTTTCCCAGGTATCTCGCGACGCGTACTTCTGATGCGGATTCAACCTGTGGCGCGTCTACTACATCCTTGGTTTAGACTTCCAGGAAGTAATCCCGTCCTAGCTCAATCGAGACCAATTCTCACCCTTCTTATGCCTCTTGAAGACGTTCCATGCCGCCCGAGTGTAGAGGAAATGAGGTGAGATCCCCTTAAGATGAATTTGCTTATCATGGATTCGCTCGTAGAGCACAGAAGATGTTGGGTGCACCGCAAGGGCGGCAATGAAGCCCCCATCATGTGGCAGGGGATCCCAAAACGCACGATCCAGTGCCTGATGGGAGTACGGTTCCATTAGGATGAGGTTGGATGGATTATCGATTCCTCGGGAATCAGGGAATGATCGACCGTTTCGCGGCGAACACTTCTCGAGCACTCTTCGGGGTCTCCCAAGCTTGTCGCCCTTCGGCTCTGGTGCTGCGCCTGGAATAATGAATCGGTCCATCTTATCGTTGTCAAATTTGGCCTGTTCGGCCTTAGGTACGAGGTGTGCAAGTTCCAATACATCCGGATCGCCTGAGATGACGCACTTGCCGTCCCTCTCCTTAGCAACCGTGCGAGTGGCAGAATAGCGGTAACGAGGATATTCGTATGCGATGGTCGACCATTCGGGGGGTAGTTCATTCGGCAACTCCCACTCCCAGAACCACTCCAATTGTTTGGCGTCTGCGTATACCGATGAGTAATTGATGAGCTTTGAGTGGGGCGAGGATGACTGACTTGGACCTACTGGATGCCAAAAGTACTTCCCGGGTGGTAGAAACTCGTCTTGGACGATGTCACCGCCCAGATGATCTTTAGTAAGGTGTCCAAGAGCATTGCTCGTCAGTATCGAGCTCACTTGGATTGCCATCTTCGAATGCGTTGACTTCGAGTGCGAACTTCCCTCATGGGGAAGTGATGGAAAGTCTGCCAGGAGCTTCCCGGTCCTTGCATTGAATACCAATGCGTATTCGTTGTCCCACTCGTGATCAAAGGTCGCTTTGGCGCCGCCTCCTCCGGATGCGCGTGTGGTTAGGCCCGTGGAGAAAGCGGACACGTTCGAAGTCGCGGTATTCCGTCGCTGCGCCTTACTATATGCACGGGCGTAGGTTGGCGGAATAGCCGCGATAGCGGAGTAGGTGCGAACACTAGATACCAGTGGCCGCTGAAAGAGTGATCGTACTGGGGAACATAGGACTGGTTTCTATTACTGTTAGACATAGCTGAGAATTGCCATTAGGATAGGGAGAACTCATGCCAGATTCATGTTGGTAGTTCTGCGGTATTATGAAGTGAGTTGCTTGGATTTGTCGAGTTGCGAAGTCGAGCGCGGTGCGTTGAAGCAAAGGAAAGTCCGACCGCAGCATGCTATATATTTTACGGACCGAGCAGACAACCTTTCACTACTTGCCGTAGATGCGAGGGAGGTGAATTCATCCTGGCCACCCTACTTATTCTGGAAAGAGGAAAGCGTTTCTTGCTGCCACCGCTATAATGCTTGACGCAAACCTCGCAAACAATAGTTCCCTCCCAATCCCTTGTAATGGAAGCAACGGCTTCATGTGCCCCCGTGATATCGTGACTTCGCAGTTGCTGTTGATCACATACAACACCCACTGAATGCCTGCTGGTGTTGGACAGGGCACAATGACGATCTTCTCGTCCCTGAGAAGGGCGGCCGATGTTGGTTCGACACAGATTGTATTGTAGGGCCCTCTGAGGTCGAGAAGAGTTAGGTGTTTCGAAGTTCGGGTCGCCTTGAGCGCGCTTGTGAGTTGGGGCATCGTCGGCGAATGATTGGCCCTGATATCTGCTAGAACTTGCGCATGATACTTTGGTCGGACAAGCGGAGCAAATGTAAAGATGTCACTATCGCCCAGAATTCGGTCCCGATAGTCATCTCTCTGAAAGACAATGCGTTCTATGACGACCTTGGGGGAAGTTTTGTTGAACTTGGGGTAGTTATATGCTCCGATATGTGCCTTGAGCCAGCTGGCCGGAAGCTGCGAGCATGATGGAAACCGGTACTGGAAGACATTACTGATGACGGGATAGTCTACGTTCACGTCAGTTGAAGGCTTGAAGTCTAGAAGGTATCCACTTACCGCGATTGGAATATTGCTTCGGAGAATGGAAATAGTACGTTCCTGGCTGAAGAATTGTGCTCTCTGTAGCATCTGCATGGAGTGGGGCGTCTTCAGGGTCCTGCGAACGTGACAAATACCCATTCCATAAGTTTCCGGCCATGACAGAACACGCTTGCTGTGCAATCTGAAGGACCATCCCATTAACTAAGCTTCCATTGCTTCCGGAGGTCGTAGAAGAGATTGAAGGTGCGGCTTGCAGCTTGAGGAACGTAGTGTTGGTAATAGGATGTCGGAATCGAAGCCACCCGGCAGGTTCTCGAGGACTGGTCGAGAATGTTCTCAATGCTCTGACAGCCATGTTGAGGAAGGGTAGGCGGTGAGTTGTAGTAGTGTAGGGCTAGATCTATATATATACTTCTCGAGGTCAGCTTCTCTGCCTCGGCCGCACGGACCGGTTGTTTTCTTTACCTTCACCATTTGCATATCGCAGCCACGAAGCGCCGCACCTGCCAGCAACGGCGGCTTCGCGTGGTGGCTGTACTGGCTCCCCCTAGGGAAAGTTACGAAGCGGTTCTTGGTTGCAATGCTGTTATAGAAGCGCCGAAGTCCGCCATCAAGCCCAACCCGCTAGAAATGACAAAAGGCGTTACTGAATTGCTGTCCAACCATCCGGCCAGTACAGATCCTTGTGGTTGCCGGGCCCGAGTCCACCCGCTTGCTCAGCTCCACCAACCCGGAGACCCGTGTCTAGCTCTCTATCACGGTGTTTTCCGGTCTGCACTCGACTGGGGATTCGGTCCCAAGGTCTCGAATCCAACTGTTGACACGCTATGCCGAATATAGTACCCAATCACGTGCACTGCAACACCCCATGCTACGTGCCGCTGGGAAGGCACAATGTTAATAGAGTATCTTTAAGAATCTCTTTATGATATACGCACTATAAGCATAAATACGTTGCTATACGCAGTAATTCGCAGAGATGTCGAAAAAAGTTTTCCTAATGCTGAATTTTCTAGCGCTCTCAGCTATCCGAATGTTCCATGCTGAAGCGTCCACCCATCTCCCTTACCAGCAAGAGTCGCCAGACTTGAGTTTCCTTCGACTCGGTTCATGTAATCATGATCCCAAATTCTCCACCAACAAATTCCCAACCTCCTCCATTCTGGACCAACTGCATCTTCAGGACGTAGAAGCAATAATCCAACAACTTGCACTGCCCGCATAGGGGTGTTTTCTGCGTAATTTTTCGGCAGATTGACGCTTCGACCAAGCATGTGAACCATAACTGTTAATCCTTCGTTCTTGAACCAGTCAACGAGTGAATACTCCCCTTCCCCTACACCAAAGAACTTCCAAAGTTTTAAAGGTGGGGTTAGGCCGACCATATCATCAAGAGCAACCCCTACGCTGTTCCCAAAGTACCCGGTCAGTTGTTGGTTCACATGGTATTCTCGCCAGGGATACACTAATTGTTGTATGGAGCATGTCGGTCCGGAGAAGTGACCAACCACTGTATCGCCTATGTTTCTTGTAGACAGCGTAGTGGTCGTTTCGAAGGAGCTCATTCTGATGACGGAGCTCGCGAGAGTTGCCAAATGAGGAATGAAGGTGTTGTAACTCATCCTCCAGGCCTTTCCAACAGGGGCAGGCTTTGAATGTGTAAACAACTGGCTCATTGCCGGCGTTGTTTCCATAAGCTTTGCTCCGAGCTGATCCTCTAGCGTCTCCAAGTCGTAAATAGCGTGAGGCGGAGAGTCTGGCTCAGATACGCCTAGTTTGAGACCAAAGGCTTGCATGATCCCGTAAACTCTATCATTGGTATTCTTTGGACCGATCTTCCGCTTCTGGGACGCACTAAGGAGTATTGTCGGGATCCTGGTCTTCAGCGCGGCGCATCCCGTTGCTTCAATCCGATCTCGAATGCCGTGCAAGTCCTGGTTATGACAGAAAATGGGCAACTCATTCATGGCTCTGTAGAGCATATCAAAGCTCTCGAAAACGTCCTCCACTCCTATAGGAACTTCCTCTTCACTAAAACGTGGCGAAATCGAGTTTATCTTCGCAAGCCACTGATCTCCGTCTCGATCCAACAGCAGAGCGTCAGGACGGATATATGCCTCTTGTAGCGTCCATAGGGAGGTAAACCATGGGTCCGCCGTGTATTTCTCCAACGTTGAAATAATGTTGCCTACCACCTCCGCGATATCCTCCGTCGTTGCCTTGTTCTTCAGCAAAGGGTTCCACACATATCGCCAGTAGCTGGCGAGCTGTTCGCTTATCGACCGAAGTTCGCTCCTGTTGTATGTATACAACCAGGCGAATACGCGGTAAGCCCCACGAAAGATAACCCCTTGGCGACCAATCTCCATGGCTTTCTCGTGGGATCGCTCGCGTTGGTCAATGCAGGCTACATCAAGCCAGAGAAATTCTATCGGTTTGTCGCTGAGCTTCGGTAAGCCTTGAATAACGTCGATGAATTGTTTCTGGGTAAAGCGGTTGGGGTTAACGCGGGGAATATTCCATGGGGTATGGAAGTCCAAATGCGGAATACCGGGGTAGTCTCCCTCTTCTAGCTCCCATCGACCCCAGGTATACGAAATCGCGAAGTATTCTGGCTCTATATAGCAACCATATCGGTTTCCGGGCTCCCAGGGGTAGGATGTCAACGTAGCAAGGTGCAGAAGCCGTCTCGGCCAGCGGCAGTTATTATCGAAGGTCGAGCCGTGCGCTTCGTTATCATGTGTTGCCATGGCTTTTGCATCTGCGCACTATTCTATTGGAAAATAAGCGGACATTTAACTCTGAATGCAAAGGTCTAGAAGTACATATGCGATAGGTAGGAAGTCGATGAATTAGGAGGTCGAAATGCTGGAGGCTGATACCATCAGGGGACGTGTCAAAAGCGGGGCATGGGTAGAAAGACCCATCAATGCTGAGTAAGCTCTAGGCAACAATTTTATGGCCGGCGCCAAGTCTTCGTCTATTCAAGACGCCAGCTCTACATCCTCATTGCTCGCGAGCAACCCATGGGCGGACTTGACTCCATGACTAGAATCACATTTGGTACATGCCGTCTTTTCGCGCCTTAAAAATATCGCGTGGGTCGTGATTCGGTTGCACGTCAGCGAGGGCATAGGTGAACGAAAATGAAGTGCGATGTGAAGGGACGCCGAGAATAGAGGGGCGAAGGCGCAACAGCTGGCAGGAAGGCTGGTCCGGAATAACTTCGGCATTCCTTGTCGATTCGCCGAACGCGGCACGTGTTCTTCTCGCGGAGCCCCGCTCGCGCACGGAACCATGGGCAAAGTCGCAGACACCGCCAGAATTGACAAGTGAAAATCGATTCCACATCACGATTTGACCGCGGACTGGAACGATCAGCAGACCATCATCACCTGAGATGAGCGCGATTCAGATGAATAGCCTTTCAAGTGGCATGGGGAATGGAAATTTTGGCTAGCCTCTCTGCACCACACTTGAGTTCAACAACAATTTGACTCTTCTTACACAAGAATCCCCTTATTCTGGTTCAGGCCATCACTCACGGTATCGCTGCCTGTATTCCCGCTGACGTCACCCTCCTGTCGCCGTTGTGGCTGGCAGCCGAAGTATCGGAGCGAAACGAGCCGGAGTAATCCAAACGGCAACGCCCAGCGACCGTATTACATATGCATCCGCTGCCGTAAACGCCGGTTACACCAGAATGAATCTGACCATAAGATGGGGTGGATATCGTGGGACGACGATCGTGGCATACATGGTGGAAACCCGCGTTGCGACTGCGGAGTGGTGAGCCGACAAGATCGCGCTGGCGTCGATAGCTCTAGGCCAGGGATGGGCTTCTGGACATGTGCGGCTGGGTCTTGCGATTATTATTCGGAATTCAGGAATGGCCAGACGCCCTTGGAAGCTAAAAGGTACCCACATCTCCCGGGACGTGGTCATTTTCTACCATGGCTATTCTAGGACCATACACTTTTATAAAGGCAGGAGACTAAGCCCGTCCTTTAAGCTCTTCATGTCCATACGAAATCATTTCTTCGGAGGGGTAAACCACCATTTTCCCTTTCCGTTACTCCAGTACGTGCTTCCATCTGGGTTGGTGTAGAAGAAGCTCCCATCCCTAAAGACGAAATTGATTTTTATCCTCCTAATGGTATTTTTCGGTGAGCTTACCTATTACAATAGTGGTATGTCCTGCGACAGGGAGCGGTGGGACCATGGTCACGGACACGGAAAAGATTACCCTGGTGAAATTTCAATCGTTACCTCTGCTATGACGATCTGCGGATATGTTGAAAGAATTACCTTGCTGTTTATTCCAGTACGGATAATGTTATAGACTGGGTAGAATCGTGGTGGCATCTTAAGGTGTCGAATCTCTTGCGGTCTAATGGTGAAATAGTCTGGGACCAAGAGCGTGTGTGTGCGCTTCTCATGAGAATGGTTGGTGTGACTATTATATGGTGGGCAATGATAAATACGTACCCTTCTGTGGCTAGCCAATAGTCCGTTGGGCAGCTCTGCGTGATGTCTCATTGGCTGGTACCTAGGAGGAACTGTTACAAGATCGAGGGACGGTATTCTACGACTGGCTATCGCTCATTCTTTCACAGGCAATGTCGTGGACATGCTACGCAAATATAGGACTAGAAGCTCAATGCTAACTCTGATCTATAGGCGCTGATAGCTTCCTTCTCTAACTTGTGTCTTACATTTCAGTGCTTCTGCCTAAATTCCCCCGAGCGCAGCCCCCACCTACACCCCGCTAGGTCGCGGGAACGGCGCCAGCCGGGCACTCTATGCTGCTAGGGTTGGGGTGCTGGACATGCGGAGCGGGAGTAGGTAGCGGAGACGGAATCGTCATTCGACAGGCGCCTGGGTCCTAATCAAGTCGCTCGGACATGTCGGCGACAACATAAGTGATAAGCTTTACTTTATAACCAAAAGTACTTCCAGCCTTCTTTTTCTACCTTAAAATTTTTTCGCCATTAATATCTAATCTGTCCGCCACCTCTTCTCCACCGTAATAGCCTGTGAAATCGGCGCCCCATTTGGCGCCACCGTTGATGGAGTTCTGTCACTCGTGCTCTCCTGCGGATATGCCGAGATCTGCACCTCAGGCACAGCCTTCATGGGCTGCAACTGGACCTCGGAGCTGTCGTCACCGTCAGCATCGTCGAGCTCAGTAAAGGGGCCGCGGCTGCCGCTCCCCAACTGCTTCTTTGCGTAGACTGCGCTGCCGCCGCTGCCCGAGTAGTCGTACTGACTAGCGTTATTCTTGGCGCGGCGGTGCGAGGGAAGGAGGGGTCGCATGAGCGGGATGCAGGCGAGGGCAATTGCGACGGCGGGCTCAAGGCCAGATAGAATGGTGGCGAGGACGCCGCTGTACGTCATGTCGGCGAAGTTGAGACCGGGAAGAAGAGTTTGGCGGTAAATGGTGATGACCCAGGTCCTGTTTGTTGTCAGTGGGAGAGCCTCGGAGAGCAAGCTGGTAGTGTGGTTGCGTACATGATGCCAATACTGAGCATGCCCATGGCGAGAACCTTCTTTTTCGGTGCTAGGCGCAGACGGTATAGGTAGGGCATGGGCAGCACGAGGAGGAAAACGTCGGTGATGATGTTGACGACGCCCATGGCGAAGTAGAAATTGGGCTGGCTGCCGCAGGTGCCGGGAATGGTAAGGTCCCAGTTGCGTGCGAGAGGGCGGCATATCAAAAAGGCGGCAATGACATCGCCAATGTTCCACGCAATGATGAGGGCGCCGATGCCCTTGGCCCACTGCTTCATGGAGGGGATGGGAATCAGGGCCGTGTACATGAAGAGGATGGACAGCTTGGAGAAGCAGACGGTGGCGTTCCAGATCATGGAGAAGGTCATGATGCCCTGGACGGGTCAGATTGCTGCTATACTTTTCTGCAAGCAGATGAACGCACTTTAAAGAAGAACGTGGCCGTCTCGGGGCCAAAGCGCTGGTAAATATCCATCGTGTGAAACCCAAAGCCGCCATGGGTGACGAGCAGCATGCAGCACGTGTGGAGGGCGGTGTTCCAAAACTTGCACCGTCAGTCGTGCTCCATAAAGAGAAGTGACGAGAATACCAAGGCGGCGATGATGCACCAGTCGCTGTAGTCGACGCCAGTGCTGATGCGTTTGGCAACGAGTCGCAAGCCCACGGAAAGGGCCGCGATGAATATGGAGAAGGTGGACGCCACGAGGATGCCGACTTGGTTACCATTCTCAATGGGCACAGTCTGAACCATGGCGGGCTGAGTCTGCAGTGGCAGTAGAAAGTAAAGGACGGGACAAGCACCAACGAGCGAGGCGCAATCAAAAGAGCGTTTCCTTTATTCCATGGTGTCGTCGCGAAAAGCAACTGGAGGAATGCTGCTACATGTACTGGATGTACACGAATCCCACAGGGATCCATGAAACGAACCCTTGAGCAAAAGAAGCAAAAAGGCAGCAGATCTTTCCCCCCAAATGGTGATGATAGCATGATTTATCCGTACGACAAGAATTCAGGCGGGAAATGCTCTTCCGATCCTGACCGTAGTTGGGGCACAGCACGAGAATTCGTCACCCGAAATTTTCTCGGCCAATCAGACCAATAGAAAGTTGTCAGGTTCTCACGTGACGGATACTCGTGCTGTGCCCCAGAGGTAGTTACTTTTTGTGAGGCTGGATCTAGCCCCGGAGAGGCTTCGGTTACGTGAATTCGGCGGCACAACCAGAGTCCCGGATCCCTCTACCCAGTAGGGAAGAATGCCGCTAGGCCCGCCCTGTCAAGCTAGCAACGGCCCCAGTAACTAGGGACGGATAGCTAACGGCTGGGCTGCGACCATGGCAGCCACCCAAGAACGCGCCCTGAACAGAAAGACGCTGTACTTGCAGCTTAGCAGGGCATTCGACTGGACGGGTTAGAAGCCTCCAGCTGTAAAACTCGTGCTTGTGGAGGTAGTCGGCCGGGAGACGATAGCTGCCATGGCTTCGAGGCTGTGCTGGGGCCCGTTTGAAAATGCTCATGCGAGGGGCTCTAGGAAAAACAAAGCTGCAACCTCCTGAAGAGTGAGTGGCCTTATCTACTGCAAGGAGGTCGGACACTATTTGCTGAGCGCCGTTTCCCAACTGCAGCCCCCAGTTTTCATTTCCTGCTAGCGCTACTTTGGCACGCCACACCGCCGTTCGTTGACCTTGCTTCTGTTCTCGTCAAAAAGATCTTTGCACCCTTGACTCGACACGAGGTCTGGGAACGGGGAGCCACTGATTCGTCGGCGGAGCACTACACGCAAGCCATTTCCGCGGTTGCCAATGTCCTATCCTACAGTATAAGGCTGCCGTGGACGCCTGCAGGCGGTGGCAAGAGATACCCAGTATCATACGCAAGAATCAGCAAGTCTCCGAAATCATGGGTTCTGTGGAACAGTTTGAGCACAAGGTCGCCATCGTCACCGGCGCTACGGTACGTGTGACCTGTCAGCATGCGACAGAATCCTTCGCTGACCCATCGCCCACCAGAGCGGTATCGGCTCCTGGCTGGCGGAGCACCTGCACAAGCGGGGCTACCGAGTTGCGCTCTGCGGTCGCCGCGAAAAGGAAGGACAAGCTGTTGCTTCCAGTCTTGATGCTTCGAGCGAGTCAGCCATTTTCGTCCAGTGTGACGTGTCGTCGTTTGAGTCTCAGAAGAACCTCTTCCAGACCGTGTGGAACAAGTGGAGTCGTCTCGACGTCCTCATTGCCAATGCCGGTACCGTCGACCGCGACTCCAAGTACAACTTTGCGCGCCGCGATGTCGCCATTGACGACCTGCCAGCCGAGCCCGACACGACGTGCACCGATGTAGACTTCAAGGGCGCCGTCTACGGCACCACGCTCGCGACGCACTTTATGCGACACAATCCCGGAGCCAAGGGTGGCAAGATCATTGTGACGGGCAGCATGATTGGCATCTACGCGTGCCCAACCTTCCCCGAGTACTGCGCTGCAAAGGCAGCTGTACACCAGTGGGTCAGGACGGTGGGTCCGCTGCTCCAGCGCAAGGACAACATCACTGTCAACTGCGTCATGCCTGGCGGCATCGAGACGCCCGCCATGCCCGACTTTAGCACCGCCTTCTTGCCCCACGAAATGACGCTGCGGTCGACGCTCATCTCCGGCTACGACACCTTCCTCGAAGATAAGGACAATGTCAAGACGGGGCAGTTGCTCGAGGCGGCGCACGACAGGCTCTATGAATGGGGACACCCCGGATACAAGAGCGGTGCCTTTGCGAAGCGGACCGAAAAGGTGTACGAGCCGTGGTTCTCCATGGTACATGGCGAGCGGAGTGAGCTGCCGGGTGCGCTACAGATGGCACCGGACAAGGGGCCCAAGATCATTGCCGTCACGGGCGCAACGGGGAGCCAGGGCGGCGGTGTCGTGAACATTATGAAGAAGACGCCCGGCTGGAAGGTCCGCGCTATTACGAGGAATCCCGAAAGCGACGCGGCGAAGAAGCTTGCTGCCGAGGGCATTGAGGTGGTGCAGGCCAGCTTCGACGACGAGGCATCGCTGACCAAGGCGTTTGACGTAAGTCCGCATGTCCAATGCCCCCCGAGCGCAACTAAACGTCCCAGGGCGTCCGTGCCGTCTTCGCCGTCACCAACTGGTGGGAGCATCTCTTCCGCGGCAAGTCCCAGGATGAAGCCGGCGAAATCGAAGAAGAGCAGGGCATGAAGATTGCCCGCGCCGCCGCCGCCACCTCTACTCTCGAGCACTACATATGGTCCACGACGCCTAGTGCAAAGCGCATGTTCCGTGGCAAGCTGCTGACACCGCACATGGACTACAAAGCCAACGTCGACGCGCGCATCAAGTCTGAACTGCCCGACCTGGCCGCCATTTCCACGTACTTGTACTTTGGCTACTACCCGCAGAACATGGCATTCTTTCCCCTCATCAAGCCCATTGAATATGTATGCCGAGCCCCTAGTCCTCATTAGTCGCACTCCATACTAATTCTTGCAGCCCCAAAATGGCCAGTACATCCAGACTATGCCCACCAAGCCCGACGCCAAGATCCTCCTATCCGGCGACATGACGGTTAACCCGGGCATCTGGGTGCGCCAGGTACTTGCAGCAGGCGCCAAGGCCTACGGCAAATACACCAACGTCGCTCTTGAAAAGTGGACCTTCCAGCAGATGATAGACATATGGTCCGAGATTACGGGCAAAAAGGGCGTCTTTGTGGAAACGACGATTGACGCGTGGACCAAGCTGTGGGGACCCGCTGGCAACGAGCTGGGCCTGCAGTTCAAGTTCGGTGAGATGTGTGATCCGTGGGAGGAGAACGAGGACTTTATCGGGCCGGAGGAGCTAGGGATCGACAGGAATGAGGTCGTAGGATTTAAGGGCACGATTGAGGGACTGAAGCAGATGTTTTAGGCGGCTAGTCGGCATATAAATCCAACCCTGCAGGGAGACTCGCTTGTATAGCATTGAAGAAGAATCCCGACTACCCAGGTGTGCTCTCACGTGACGTGCATAGTCTTTTTTCAGCGCCTTTGGTTGAGCATCCCAGCCTCTGTCACTATCTAGGCTCAGATTGGTGGAGTACGTCGATGCTGAGTGAAGGGCGTGAGAGCACTGGTGCGGTGAAATGTGTTCCTTTATCGGGAAGGCCGAGGTGCGACGAGGATATAATGAAGTGCCTTGATGGAATTTCCTGTGTTGTCATCAATGATCAGATTCGGCCACCTGAGGCATATGATAGAGGCTCAGGTCCCAGTGACCAAATATCAGTGAGGGAATGTGACCAGAGGCCGGGAGGGGTGGAGTTGTCATGGCGGTTGAACCTTTATAGGTGAAGAGTGACCAGTCTTATTCCCCATCGCATCTGCACGTTTCCCTACCACAACCCATGCGCAAACCCATCACTCCGCCAACACGAGCCACCCTGGTCGAACTGCAAATACGTAGCACGTAAATCGCAGCTTCAGCTGGCGGTTTCTCGGAGATGCCTTAGTTAGGCCACGACACGATGGTGGTTCACGTCGGAGGTGAACGCATTATCGGCGAATTCCTTCCACATACGATGACCGAGGGGCAGGGTCATTCGCAAACTAAGCCACCGCAAGACCGCGCGATATCGAGCCTCCTACGAAGCAACATGCGCCATCAAGTTGCATCCAGCCTTGGTGCCGATTCCAAAATTGTCCTTCTCCAACTCGAAATCAACGGCCGCGGCACCCTCAATCGTAAAGGTGAAGCGCTGAACTAGGGCAGCAAGAAGCAAGTACATCTCTGCCCACGCTAGACTGCATGGTGGTCCTACGTATCAGCCATATTGACATGGAAACGGGGACACGGGGGTGAAGGATAGGGCTAATGGACTCACTGCATGCCGAGGCATATCCTTGTGCCTCGCGAGAAGGGGGCATACTTCGAGGCGGCTGCTCTCCGGGCCGTAGAGTCCATCCACCGCTCTGGCTCGAAGCGCATTGGATTAGGATACAATTTCTCGTCCGTGTGCATCAACAGAGTAGTCATTCCGACGGGTGTACCGGCAGGAATGCGCCAGTGGTTGTAGAAGAGGTCCTTATCCGTGATACGCGCCGCTCGTGAGGCGACTGCAGGACTCAGGCGCATGCCTTCCATTAAAACAGCCGTGAGATAGGGCAGCTGCTCCAGCTCCTTCAACGCATTTGCCTTGGAAGAGTGAGTTGGAAGCGAAGCGAGTTCCTTTCTGAGACGTCTTAGGATCCCGTCATTGGTGTACACGTGGAATAGGATCAGCCTCATGGTGTTGGCGGTTGTTTCGAACCCTGCACCAGTCACGGTAGCTACTTCCTCAAAAATGCGGTCGAAAGTTTTTTCCGCGGCTGGGAGGTCGGAGTGAACAATCGCGTGTACTATGGTGTTCTGGACTTTATCGTCAGGGGAGGAGGACGCTGCAGCAGCCAAAGTATCTCGCGTGTCCTGTTCGGATTGCTGTAGAAGTCAGTGCTAAGCAAGAGAGCTGTATAGAATGTGGCAGTCGAAGTTGCTTGTTCATAGTCAATGATAGCTCACCTGCAGATACCGCAGGAAGGATTTGGTGCCTTCATCTGCCACCTTCATGGCCCAGTCGACGGGCATCGCTCTCAATGCGGGGCCGAACCAGCGTATATGCTTCGTCGTGCGCCAGAAGACGCCGGCGCCTTGAGACGCGATAGATAATCCGATACCGAAGTCTTCCAGCTCGAGCTCATTGTAAGCTTTACCAACAATGAATTCATTGGCATTGTCTCGTGTGAAGGCGCTGATGGCTGCTCCTAGGTTGAAGCTGGTTCCAGCGAGCTTGGAAATGCGCTGACATAGCTTTTCGATGTTTCGGTGTAGTAGATCTTCCCGTGCAGCAACATTAGACTTGGAGAAAAATGGGGCGATGGCACGGCGGTGAGCCTTATGGGCATCGTGATCTGCGAAGGGGAGTTAATGGGGACAGGGCCAATGAGGTGAGATGCAGTACCTGAACAGAAGATAGTGGAGCCCTTGGCCCCGAAGGCATCGTACGTCCAGGAATACTTGTTCCAGCGTCCATCCGTGCGATAGAGCGTATTGAAGAATGCGGGGTCGCTGACGTGTAGCTCGTAAGGGCTGATCCGGATGATGAGGCCTGTTCAAGGTCAAAGTCTGATGCGGAAGCTGTTTGAGAGGAAGTACCATATATTTTGTGAAGCTCTGCAATCTTTGAAGTGTATTGCCCATCTAGAATAACGTCATAGTAAGCCTCGTACCAGCGCGAGATGGCCGCTAGCCTTGGACCGGGAAAGCGAGCCAGAGGATGAAGGAACAAGCGGTAGAACATAAGAGTCCCGTAGTACGCGATGGCCGCTCCAACTAACATACGCGGGCTGATGTTGAAATCCATGTCGGCTTGCGGGAGGGGTTGAAATTTCTGTTTTCTAAGATATATTTCTCAAGAAACAGAATTTCCAGAAAAATGCAACGTACCTTGGCGGTTTTGACGTAAGCGCTAAGGAAGGAAGCCTCGGTAATGCTGCCAATGGATCTGCAAGAATTACGCAAGTGAGCTTACCGGAACCTCGAAGGCGACAGTCGGACAGGTTCCCTTTTGCAAAATCGATGCTTTTTGTACCCGATCTGCAACGGTTTCCTTGGACCTACAAGCGCTAGATGAAATCGACGTTGTAATCGCAGGGTTTTGGTCCTATAAAATGTGGCTATGATGGAGGTACACATGCCTCAGGTTCTTCAAGAGCAAACAGAAACGCCTCCTATCCTGTAGAGTCCAGCCCTTGGCTAGCTAGCGGACCGCAATAACGGCAGGCGGATATCGGATCGGAAGTTATCTCCGTGCCGACATGTAGGCCGATCAGAGCTTACAAAGTGCAGCCGCTCCGTTAACCAGGCATGCCATATAAAGCAGCAAATTCAGCGGAAAAAAGCTGCGCGAACGGATCGTCGCGTCCTTCTCCCGCCGTTCAACCAGTGCCCAACATGGCGTCCTCAAGAACAGAGCTCATCGAAGTTCAACCCAACGTTAAGATTAACGCCGTTATCTCCGAGCCGCCAGGGCTCCCTATCCAGCACGAACTACCCAGCGTAGTGTTCCTCCACTTCTGGGGTGGTTCGGCCAGCACCTGGTCGCTCGTCACGCCTCTCGTTTCCACACACTATCCGAGTGTTGCGCTCGACTTTCGTGGCTGGGGCAGCTCCACAGGGCCCGCCGACCCAAATGCGTACTCCATTGAAGCGCTAGCCAGGGACGTCGAGGCTGTCATCGCGGCGCTGAACCTCCACAAGGTTGTCCTCGTGGGCATGTCAATGGGTGCCAAAGTTGCTCAGCTTGTGGCGGCCCGGCTATGCTCTCGTGCTAGCAAAGGCGACCAAGCAACCGTCTTGCTCGGAGTCGTCCTTGTTAGCCCAGCACCGCCGACGCCGCTAGTACTCCCGCCTGAGATGCGCAAGCAGCAGCTCCGTGCATACGATGACCCGGACTCAGCGATGTTCGTAGCCAGAAACGTCTTAACGGCAACATTTCGATCACGCGACCTGCCCAATTTCGTCGTCGGGGATATGTTGCAGGGGAATAAGTGGGCGCGGGAGGCGTGGCCTGCGTACGCGATGGCAGAGGACGTGTCTGAGGCTGCTGCAAAGATAGCGGTCCCTGTACTGGTGCTAGCGGCCGAGGAAGACATCGTGGAGCCTCTTGAGAGGGTGCAGAGGGAGGTGTGCGCGCGCATTCCGGAGGCGAAGGTTGCGGTCCTCGCTGAGACGGGCCATCTCTCGCCGCTTGACGCTCCAGATGTTGTAACGGAGCATCTGTTAGAATTCCTGGATGGGTTATAACCTTCACCAACATCAGACGTCTGGATTGAGAAGCTATGCCGGGAGAAGGGTTAGTGGAGCGCGAGGAAGCAGACTAAGCTGTCGCGGTTCGGGCACCGCTGTAACGAACTGGGTCGCGGGGATGTAGAACAGTTCAGATCATTGGCGGCATGGAAGAACTGCCCCGCAGGTATATATTATCTTGATTTACGCACAATTTTATGCCGCATGATTCTCCAATAGCCTCTCTTCTTCCTCGGCTCTCTTGATGATTGCATTGAACCACTCGCTCCCCATTAAGTCTTCAATCTTCCACTTCCTTTCTTCCAATTTCACCAGACTCTCTGGTGATCTGTTCCACACGTACACTCCCACTTCGATAACCACTCTTTCGCCGCCCTGAAGTTCGATTTCCGCTTCCGTTCTTCTCAAGTCGAACATTCCATTCTCGAATTTATGAATAGCTCGTCGCTGACTGTCCAACATGCCGAATACAAGCATGCCCCATACGCTGTCCTCCAGATCTGTTGAGGGGAGCATGGCAGGATACGGCCGCTCTTTGACGGGATACCGTTTGTATCCGCGCAGCAATGCAGGTGTCATTGACTGTGCAACCGAGAGAAGCGTGGTTCCGTTTGTGACAGCGCGCATGCATGCCGGGAAGATGAAAGACCCGGAAAAGAAGTAGGGTAGCGGGTGCGCGAAGTTGAGTTCGGCATCGTCTTTGAATTTGGCGAGTTGTGCGCGGGTGAAGCGATTATTGACGGCTATACGCAGCGATCGCGGCAGTGCAGATGCATTTCCCGCATACCCTAGCTCTCTTATGATGGTTTCGGCGTCTGGTGAAGATGCGCAGGATGCACCGTCCGTGATTGAGATTCCGGAGGGTCCGAGTTCGAGCTCCGAGAATTGCTGTCTGAAGTCTTCTCGCGCCTTGGACTCCGTGTACTTCTTCTTCTTCTCGCTCCGCTTCTCGGAGTGACTCATCTTAGACCACTTGGAAACGGAATCCGATACTTCGATAGGTTTCTTCGCTTCTTGCTCCTTGAGGATGGCCGGATCGGGCGAAGCCGTGCCATCGATGCAATCCCAGTCCTCCAGCTTCTCCATCTTCGTTGTCCCTTGAGGCGACATAACGATATTCCGGGAGCAATTGGTGTAACGCTCCGTAATTGTAAGATGGAAAGAGGCTTTTTTTGGTGATATATGGAGAGGAGGAGGAAGAGGCGAAACAGGCAGCAACAACGGGGCACGGTGCACGGACCCGGTGCACGGACCCGGATTCCCGGACCGGCTAACTCTCCGCCGTTAGTGGGCGGTCGCCCGCACGTCGACTCTATCAGCGCTCTTCGCGCTCGACCCAGCCATTGAGCCGGGACCGCGGGCACTCATATATTTAGGGGAGCCATATCCGGACCCACGGTTCACGTTGTCTTTCGGCTTCCCTACTACGCTTCTCGTACTCCGTCTTAGACATGCCGCATAAACAGACTCACGACACATCCCCCACTGCGGACTGCTCCAAAAGTGACCGCATCCGGTGCGCTGAACTCTTGCCAGCTGCTTAATTAGAGCGTCTACAAGATCTAGCTCGATGAGCCCAGCATTCCCTCCGACGGCAATTGCCGCACCCACGTACGGCGAGGCCAACGGTCCAAGAACCTCTCCAGATATCAACTTAATCAGCAAAGCCATACCCGTATTCATGTGTATTATCTCAGGCCATCGTATTAGCATTCCAGAACACGAGGATAGACTGCATATCTTCGAAAGGCCTGTATTCTCATCCTGGGAAGCCGGGCCAGATGGACGTTCCGATCCGGGCGTCTATCCCCCCGGCCGCAGGGGGAGCACTATTAGCGGACAGTTCAATTGGAACTTGACATCGGCGCCATGTGCCACCGTTAACCCGCGCCCTATTCTGCAGCGGCCGAACTTATCGCGTACCAATACCATCGAAGAGGGCGGTAGGGTGCAGCGGCTAAAGGGGTGTAAGTATGTCTTCAATTGCTACATTGGTGGAACGTTCGGTACAGTATGGAGTGCTCTCCGCCGGGGTTACATCAAGGTGAGTTTAAAAACTTGAACTATGCCAAGATACCGTACTGCAGGAGTCGCGGCGTATCCTACTTGTTCGTACGACGAAGTGTCTCTCCTTCCACGAGAAGAAAAAAATGCATAATTTAAAGTTAATTAACTATGCTATAACAAACTCGATTACGTAGGCCATTGCTACTCGAATTTCAGCAATACGAAGCCACTTCACACAAATGCAAACACCAAGCTCTAATAAGAAGGGAGACATCCTCCATCGACACCGGAAGAATCCACGCATCACTCCATCCGTCTCAGCTTCTTCTGGTTCCTCTTCTCCAATTTCTTAGCGCGGGTCTCAGGGGTGTGGTCCGCCAACGAGTCCCGCTCTCCCCGATCGTTCGCCGCCATCCCAAATTGCGGAAGCTCCGTGGCCCTAAGGGGCACATTGCCCTGGCCCCCATGTCTGCCCAGGTCCCTCATCGGTTGAGTGTCATACCTGTTCCCCAGGTGCTCGCCGGGTGGAACAAGATTCAGGTCCGGATTCAGAGGCGGATGCGGACGAAAGTAGCCGGTCTCATGCGCAATTCGATCCGGTGAGGCCATCTCAACTGCCATTGAGTCGATACTTACGACGTCTCCTTGCGGCTGAGGTGTGTTGGCTTCAGACACCGTGGCTTCGAACCGCCCGTGCATTTTGAATCTTCGCGGTGGTCCCTGTGATGATGGGGGAGTGGGGAAGATTTCTCCTCGCAAGGATGAGTTCGTGCGTGAAGCTACCGGTCGTCGAGGAGGACATGGAGTGGATGGCGTTTCTAAGCCCCTCAGTCCTGACTCGTCACAGAATCCGCTGTCGAGGAAGGGGTCTTCAGGTTCGGGCATATTTCCTCTCGAACTCTCTCGGATAGGGGAATCACTAGCATGTCGGCGCCGGCGACGATGACGGCGCCGGCGTTGATGTCCATCCATCGGCGATGGAGTGCGCGGCAAGGAATGGGAGTCGGAATGCATGATCGGTTCAGCAAATGGGTTTTCCACAGCAGTGTGGGCCCGCGAGTGGCGAATTTCCGAACCTGCGATTGACTCCGCATCCGGGTTCCGCGTACTGCCACGACCCCTCGAATGCTTTGATTGGATTGACGCCCGGGAGACTGAGGAGGGCGATCGGGAAAGTAGATGGTGCTTATCTAATTCGTCGTTGACCGCGGGGTGCTTCTTTCTCAAAAACTTCGGGGCTGATTGAAAGGATTCGAAAACACGGTCGGATGACACATCTTCCTCTTCGTGTGGTGACCGTCTGGGTGAAACTGCTCTCGATTGCATGCGCCGAGAAAGCGATGGCTGTTCCAGCTCATCGTGCTCCTGTCCATCGTTCAGTGGGACTTTACCGCTCTTGAGTAGGAGTGCTTTCGTCAAGGTCCGCTTCAGGAGGTCGCGCGTGCTAGACGAGCGTTCAGGCTGTTTACGGTGTCGTAGAGGGGTCGTTTCTTCGTATAAGCCTCGAACTCCGGCGCTCTGGTGCAAACGCGGCTCGTTTTGGCTATCGGAGCCACGTGCTGAAGTGCGATTGTGCGCCACATTCACATTGATCGTGGGGTGGAAGTGGTAGTCGCCGTTGTAAATGTAGTTGGTCACATGGGGAGCCGCACCCGTCGAAGGTGGGCCCTCTGCGTATTCGGCTAGATCCCAAGTCGAAGCTTGAGTCGAAACTACACTACCAGGGGTCGACAGTGAAGACGCTGTTCGACGCGATGTTGCTGGAGATGGAGGCCAAGCACCGGGCATCGGAAATGACGCCTTTGGTGGGGAGCGAAGGCTTCGGTCGATCAAATGGGTGATGGGATGGTCGGTTTTGGAGGAACTGGAGACGTCAACACTGCTGCCCCGTCGCGGATTGGGAAGATCATCTTCTGCAATCACTATTTGCTGGAGCTGTTGAGCAAGCCTAACATGCTCTTCAACCTGATCAGTGTGGAGGCTGATGACCTGAGCAACATGGACTGCATCGTCTTGGTCTTCCTCTTGCTTGCTCTGAATGCTGAGGTTCATAGCGAGCTCAATTTGCTCTTCGTACGACAACTCCTCCACTCTCTGGTTTTTACTCATGCGGACCTTGGATGTATTGTGCCGAAAGGATGCTCCAGCGATCACTAGTACTTCCGCGGCGTATTGGTGCCAGGTCCGGTTGCTTTTGGGGATGCAATATCGATCGAGAGGTAGAGATGTGCCCTTGTTGGATTGAAGAAGTCGGTGTTAACTATAGACTTAAGCAAAGGGGCAGGGGGCATATTCATCAACAAGGCCCGTGCCCGAGAATTGGTGAAACCTCTTTCTAAAAATGACTAGAGAGTCATCGACTCGAGCTTTCACTGTTCCTAGAATTATTGAAGGTCCCTGCTTGGGGTAGTAAAAAAGCAGAGCATTTGTCACTGAAATGAACCACAGGCAAGAGATCAGCGACTGGTTACACAACGGAGGGAAGAGTAGGGAGGAGAACCGGCTCGTGTTCAGGTCCAATTCATGTTCAAGTCCAACTCGGGTCCGTCTCAGTGCGTTACGGCCGCTATCCTAGCATTTTATCGTAGACATGTCGAGTGCCCCCCGGCGCTGAGCAGAAGTACTAGCGTCCTGAGCCATGATTCCTTTGGCCCTCTTGTTGGATTCCAAATATCTCTGGTCCAAGTGTCTGCCTATCTTTTCCGTGGAAGTAGTGCGTAGAGAGAGGCGTTTGTCCTCGCCATCCTGGACGGTATTTCTTAGCCGAGGAGTCGGTTGGTCAGTGTCTAGCGGCTCAGAAGAGGCCATGCTGGTTTCTCTTCCCGCCAAAAAGGGCGGTTTTGACCGGACGCGTGGCGGGTTGGCACGCTTTGAATGGCGCGAGACCATGCTGCGCTGCGATGGTGTTCGGCTAGGCCGCTCCAAATTGGATGGTGCCGCCGAAGCAGATGCCAGTGATGCGGAAAAAAGGGCGGGAGTTTGCTGGGTGTCGTGCTCTGTAACTGGTACGCGCTGGCCTGCTTGACTCCTTTGTGATAGCATATCGCTTGAATCTTCATGGCGTCTTGATTGCCCTGGCGGAGTCAGGTTCAGGCGTTCTGATAACGGCGACGCTGCAGATGATCTGCAGAGAGAATTGCACTCGACGACATATTCCGTGGCCGGAGATGCGACGTCGCACAAGCTTGGTTCGCGAAACATATGAGCAAACTCGGTCGCTCCTGCTACACCTCCGTTGTCTTGATGCGCGTCAGGTGCCAGCGGGTGCGGTAGAGAAGATGGTGAACTTCTGGTCCGGCTTCGACGATGTGCATAGCCATTGCTAGATACGCGGATATCTGGTGCTCGGGTATAAAAGGCCGGTGTTGTCGGTGAGGGTAGCTGTTGCACTCTACTCAGGTCCTCCTCACGCGATGGTAGAGGCTCCGGGGCAGAGCACTGAGTTATGCGGTTCTGGCTCCTCATGGGTTCAATCGCTTGCGAAATGCCGTTCCTATTCCGTCGGCGAAATCGGTTGAAGAAGCGCCCCAGACAGCTTCCTTTCGTTCTTTGCGGTGGCTCCGAATGGCCTATCATCGATCCGCAAGTTCGAGGCCCGAAGTGCCGAGTTTGGTAAACACCAAGCTCGTAGCCTAATCGGAGCGCACTCTCAAAGTTGTAGGAGTGCGGTGCGATATCATGCGTACATGAACAACGCATGATGTTTATAGTGCCCGAAGTTGCGATTGCTTGTACCACATCTCTCGCGCCCTGGGGTATCGATTGCGAGATAGCCGGTAGATCTCGCGAAGCCGATCCTTCGACTCGCGGCATGGCTGGACTTCTTTCTTCTCCGATTTCATGGGCTCGTGGAGAAGTCTTTCGAAGATATCCATGTCGTTCTTCCACACGATTCTGAGGTCTTTGGCTTGCGACTGGACTGGTGGAAAGCCCCGCATTCGACCGCGCATTCGAATGGTCCATAACGTAGGTCTTTTGTCTCCCAAGGTAATCCGGAAATTGATTGCATAGATATAAGTACGAGGGACTGGGTGTATAAAGCATTACGCCACAGAAGAGGCCGAACACGGGGCTTGCACAAACTTATCGACCATGAGCTGGCGAGCGCTCCAAGACAGCCTCTGCCTCAAATCACAGCCGACAACAATGGGTGCAAAGATCTCGGCTTTGGCATTGCAGGAAATGATGTCCACATACTAGAGTTCCTAGCGAAGTAGCTGTGGGGCGACATGTCGTATGGGCGCGAGGTGATGAGGCAAACAGTGCGCTGGCGCGTCGAATAGCAAACTGTGGGTCGTTGTCAAGGCGAGCAAGCTTGAGCACTTCGCTGACTTACCATTCATTTTAGTCACCAACATGAGCCTTTCATCCGTATCCCTCACAAACGCGGACCCGTCTTTGCGCTCCCAGACTCCACCTTTCGTGGCTCCGCAATCGCCTCCGACCTTTCAGGGTCCCAACCGGCAATCAGATCCTCGACCACGTTGGTCTCGTCCTGTCCCCAAACGATGCCTCCTACGTGATCCCAATCGCCCTTAGCATTCATCCGGAGAACTCGATAGCTGGGTACTCCACAGATTCCATGTGTTTTCGCCTCAGCTGTCAGTTCGCGAAGCTTAGCTTTGATATCTGGTGCATTCGATTTCTTGATCAGTTCAGGACCATTGAAGCCACCCTTACCGAGCACTTCGGCCAGGACGGTCTCATCAGATACGTTAGCATTCTGTTCCCAACATGCGCGATCTACTCACGGTTAGCCAAATCTTTAAATGGTTGAACATCGATACTCACACAAAGTTGGTACGGTAGTCGGATCAACGATTGCTACTCGAAGAACGGTCGGAGTACGGATTGGGAAGTTATCGGTCCAGTAGAAGTGGATGTTCGGACCGCCTTCTTGCCGGTTGACGGCGTTCCAGTAGCGGACCCAATCAGCGTGGTCTTGTCGCAACCACATGGCTTTGGACGGAGAGACAGCGCTCAGAGGGAGGTTGGGCGCGCCAATCCTACACATAATTAGTCAGACGTTACCCACCAAGGAATAGTTCAGTGGGAAATGGACAACTCACTCGCGAAACAGAATGCCTAGCAGGAAGGGCTTCATGACGATTTCCAGATCGGGACCAAACGTCTGCTTCAGCCTCTCCAGCTGCGTCCAGCCCAAAAAGGCCCACGGACTGCTGAAATCGTACCAAAACTCGACTTTGACGGCCCCTTTTACCCTATTCTGAGATATACATCTCGGCATCAAATTCCCCAATCCATCGACTTTACTCCAGTCGCCGTCGTTCTTGATTGCGAGTAGAGCGGCCTCCACGAAGTGCATTCGATCCTGGCCCCAGTAGTATCTTCCTTCCATCTGATCTCCGTTGAAGTCGGTCCACGTCTCTTGCTGGACCCAGAAGCCTGGAACACCAAAAGCACCGCGTTCAATAGCTTCTTCGGTCGCCTTCTCCAGTTCCCTCCTTGCGCGGGCATCGCCAAAGGTCTCTTTCGTTATCCTCGCCCCGCTATTGATCCCGCTTTCGCTCACAATCTTCAGTAGCTCATCATCATTGCTCACATCCCGCCCATCAACCCAATATGCCTGATACAGCCTCTTGGTGAGCACTCGTCTCTCCTCCCCATCGACCGCGTATAGGAGCCTGAGAGCATTCACCGTCTTTCGCGGATGCTGTGGCGGTGGGTTATAAGCAATCTGGTAGCGCCTCAACGTGCGTTGCATCGATTTCGCAGTCACGGCTTTCTTGGTCGGATTGTAGACGTCGGACGCGGAGCCCGCGGCGCCTTGCGGCGCAGCAGTCGCACGATAGATGGCACCGAGGAGGACGGGGCGCCATATCAGGGTCGCGCCGGTGCGAGAGGCGAGCGACTCGACGCGAGTAGAGGCTATGTATGCGAAGGGGCACGATATCTAGGACGCTCGTCAGCGTACGGAGCTAGCGCAGTCTGGGAAGCGCTGACGTCGTAGTTGAATTCCAGGACCGGGGGAGGCATTCTTGGGCTTTGCGGTTCAGTTTTAGAGATTAGAAGATTGTGTTTGGGCCGATAACGTCAAAGCGATCTGGACGATAGTGCTGATGCGAGTTGGGACCGATGGCAACGAGGAGTCGTTATGTGTGAGGGGAGTGGGGTCGCGAAGCCGAGGTCCAGGTTTAGCGCAACGCGAGTTCACGTGAGTCTTTCAATCCCACACAGCAATAGACCGTAGTATCCGACCGTTGACGCGAGCATCTTAGACTCCTCAAAAGTGCACTCTAGGAAACCTAGTTTTTCCATACGTTGCCATGCTTCTCTGTGCTTCCACGACGCGATGCATCCAAGTAGCGGCCCCTCCGCCAATATTGCAACCATCTAGCTCCACAGCCACCGAATCAAAGACTAACATCATTCAGAATTCTAAGCTCGGGGTTTTCGATATCCTAGGAAGCGAACGCATCATGATAAGTCAACACCGGTCGAGCCCAAGCCATGTTGGCCCAAAAGGGTTAGCGCTGGATAACATGCGGGCACCGCCCTGCAGACCACGCACATTCAGCCTTGTCTTGAAAAATCTCTACAAGCAATGTCTTCGCTGAATCAACCATGGGCCCTGCCACCTGCTGAGCCCTGGCTACCCCGCAACGCAACAGCAGAGGAGGTCCGGGGTACGGCCGGCCACAACATGATACAGTGGCGCCGTTTCCAGGCAGGAGCCGCGCTATCTCGAGCCTAATTTAGCTGATTTACTCTAGATCATCACCCAGAAAAAAGGCTCTCGTTCTTGCCGAGAAATACGTAAGCTGGGTACATGTCCCAGCGAATGAGCAGATGCGCGTCCACGACCGTGTGAACGAGAAGCTAGCAGATGAGGAGATTCCGAAAGTGGGAGAGGACATGCTCAGGTGGCGCATGGGTTATTGTATTCGCGACCGAGTTAGATTCTGTAAGTGTCCTGCATCCAATTGTGGCAGTCATGCTGAGCGCACCGGTACGACAGTGAGGGGTTCGAGACATCGAGCCCCAGCGCGCGACAGGGAGCCTGCTACGTCTGGTCAAAGCACAGTTCAGCCGTATGATCCAATTAAGGATGTCTGAGGGATAGGTTAGTCCCGTCGCAACGCTGATCGTGGGTGGAGTGAATAGGTATGTCTGGAAGAGGATGTGTGGGGAGCTAGCCGATAATGGGCGAAGAGTGGGCGACCTCCGTACTTTCTCTTCTCTTTCAATGGTACATGAGAGCATTATCAAGCTCAGTATCTTAATCCGCATATCCCTCTCATGCAGCCAACCCAACGTTTGCGTTGCGTCTGCCTCCTACCCGGGCCAAAATTCGTCGTCACTCTATTATTCTACCCACAGGCAACACACTACTCCCTAAGCTTTTCGACCTGGTTTCCAACTGCCGTATTCTCTGCCTTTCCAAGGTTTGATGGCTGTGCTCTCGATATGACGTGCCTGGTAATCTGCTCCCGACTCCAACCGCGCTCCTGCCTCGGGTGCTTCGTGCCCACGTGGTTCTGTTCATGTGACGTAGACTCCCTTCACTTCTCACTCGTCTCTTCTGTGTGATCTCACTTCCAAGACCTCACCTGGGCAAAAGTTCCGTCTTCGACACCTTTCTTCCATTCAAGAGACTGCACGATGAGGGCTTCCATCGCAACAACCCTTGTCAGCATGGTAGCTCTTGTCGCCGGCGAAGTGGTCGACCTCAAGCCATCTTTCAATCGTTGCGACTCCAGTCTAGACCAATTCAGATTCGTCTCCAGACGCGCTCAAGGGACGACCGCCTGGGACCCCCCGCCACCGGCTGCGAATGACTTGTGGAACAAATGCGTATGCCGAGGAACCAAGCTGCTCACGGGGATGCAAGTATCCGACTATGAAGCCGGCCAGCAGTACGATCCTCCGCAAGAGTCCGCTCAGAGCGAGTTTCGCGACTTCCCTCGTATGTTACCATAGTCGGACAAGAACAATCGCTTCACTGACCATGATTTGTAGAGGAGTTTGCGTCCTGGAGCTATGACTGGAATGGCCTGGGCTTTTGGGCGCGCAATTTCAACCAGATGTGGGGAGTCGCCAATGTGATGGCCGCCCTAGGCGTCTCGGATAGATGCCTCGACGACGGTGGCCGGATAGGCTGTGAGTACGTGACGCATGGAGACCCCACCCTTGTGGACGAAGAAGGACCCGTCCCAATCGAGGAGCAGGTTTACCCAGAACCCGTGACAAACAGGGAGCTTCATGTAAGCATTCTGATCGCATGATGGTTCTGCTGCACTCCTCCTCTTTAGAAGGCGTCCTGAAGTCCTTCCAGCTTCGTCCTCAAGCCCATCCTCGGCCAACCACACTCCCAAGGAAGAATACAACTTGATTGATTAACTCCATAGGCAACCGGTGCGCACTTCATGCTAGGCTTGAACCCCTTCGACGGAGGTAAGTCCGCGCCTTCGGAGCCTTTCATCTCAATGCTAACCACTCTTTTGCAGTCATCATCGTGATGGAAAAGTAAGTCGCTCGATACGCAGCCCAGAACCACCATATTCCCCAGAATGAAGTCCCACGTCTTCAGAAATCTTCGGATGTGGAGTGGGGAATGTGGAAGATGTATTGCGACGAGTACAACAACGGTCACTACAGCAACCTTCGCTACTATCTCGTAGCCACTATAACCGAGCGAGCTTCGAGGGCAATTATTCGGCGCGCTATGAACAATGTGGGAGTTGAGTTGGGACCCTGGCCTGGACAGGAGTTCAGCATGGATACGGCGGAAGGAAAGGCCATCCTAGGTACGTACTCGCGAAGTTCCCACTGCAATATCCCTACTGGCACGGCCCTTGAAGAAACTTCAGCCCGTCAAATCCTCCCACCGGCAGCTCTTTTCGGCGCGGGCTAACCATTGCGACAGGGACTCCTGTAGGCTTTCCTATCGGCTACCTCCTTCAGGAACACAAAGCCGAACTTGGAGGAAACATGCACATATCGAAGGTCCGGGTATTCCACAGCAGCGCGGCCAGTCAGCAACCTTGCTATCTCTTCTACGTCGAGCAGCCGCGTCCCGCTCCAGGCCCATCGCGACAAGGCACAGCGGCCGAGATGAAGGACGAAGGCGAAGGGAAGAATATAGTAAGAAGGCACATACTGGGCTCAAAGCTGTAGGATATACGGCTCTGCATATGCACCTCAAGTGATGGATGGGAGTTCCTCCCTGAAGGCGGAGTAAAATGGGCAGATGGAGCGCGGAGTTAAGGGCGTCTTTGTATCCCGCGATAAGGCCTAAATTCGGAAAGTGGGGCTGTGGCTCGGAAACATTTCCGACGAACATCTCGGGATCTTGACTCAACACTGCACAGATAAGGATGAAACTTCTCTACGCACACTGCAATTTTTGTCTCTAACGATGAGTGCTGACCAGAAACCAAAAGTGCTCCTATTTGGCGTCGGCAGCGTTGGCGCCGTGTACCTCTACCTCCTCTCCAAAGTCGCTTCCACAACCGCGGTATGCCGATCCAACTACGATATCGTCAAGGCCAATGGCTTCACCATTCATTCATCTATATTCGGCGACAATCTGCATATCCAGCCCAACGTTGTGCGGAGTTGCGATGCAGCCGCTTCGCAGGACACTAGACCATTCGACTACATCCTCGTCTGCTGCAAAGTCATCCCTGGAGTTCCGAATCTCATCAAGCCAGCCGTCACACCAGGCCGCACCGTCATCGTGCTCATACAAAACGGGATAGGCATCGAAGCCGAGTACGCCACGGCCTTTCCCAACAATCCCATCGTGACCGGCGCAGTATACTGCAAGACAACGCAACGCCCCGCTGGAGTCGTTCGGCACGACGAAGTTGAGCTGCTAGAGCTCGGCAGCTATCCTTCTTCAGCCTCAAATGGACACGCAGAGGCCTTCGTCAAGCTCATACAATCTACCGGCGCGACCGCTGAACTCCACGACGATGTGCAGACCAAGCGCTGGTACAAGCTACTCGTCAACGCATCCTGGAACCCCATCTGCGCGCTTACCATGTGCACCGACGTAGGATTCCTGCAAAGCTCGTCACTAGCCACTACCTTTGTTCTCGACATTATGCTCGAAGTGTGCGCGATCGCGGACGCGTACGGATACACGTTTCAGAGGGAGGAGGCCGAGTATCAGCTCGCGAGGGCGGTGGCGAGGATTGAGAGGGGGAATGCGGTCGAGCCGAGTATGCTCCAGGATGTGAGGGAGGGGAGGAGGATTGAAGTCGAGGCTATTGTTGGGAATGCGGTGAGGATGGGGAGGGAGAGGGGGGTGAGGTGCGATAAGTTGGAGTGTTTGTATGTGCTTGCGAAAGCGCGGGATGCGCAGCTGGGGAGGGACAAGGCGGATAACTTGGTCTGAAGCCATTCGACGCCTTGAGCGAAGGCCATTCGTACGTTCTATGAGTTGATAGCTGACGTCCCGACATTCCCGTCCTCCCAGCATTGACGGTGCTCGTCTGTCTCAGGCTCGGACGTACTCTCCCTTTCACTTCAGGATCGAGACAGTATCTAGGCACGCAGTGTGAGTTAATCGCACAATGACCCCCGAAGTGACCGTAGACATCAGGATGTCCCGGTTTCGACATTAGGAAGCCAACCCTGAAGACCTTCAATCGATGAAACAGATTCAAAATGCGCGTGAATTATCTAGCCCGCGACACCTTAATGCCTAATGGATACCGACACAGTTGCTGAAAAGGGTGCTCAGCCCCGTCATGACTGGAGTCTTCACTCGCGCTACGGGACATGCTCTCACAACCCGGAGTTCAGACGCGCATGTCTCTTCACAATGAACCAGCCTCATTCCCCACTCGACACACGCCTTATTGCGCCACGTTCTTATTTATTATCCTACTCCGCCCCTCCGTTCGCAGGTCCGTTCCAACAAAGCAACCGCGACCACAACCAAACCCCATCACCACAACACAACACAACCCAATCATACCCACAAACCGCCCCGCAAGCCAAGCATGGACACTCTCCGCCACCGCGCCGCCCAGATCCCACTCAAGCTCCAGCAACAAACATCCCACATCCAAGCCCAACTGCACGAACACGTCCCCGATTCCCCTCAAGCCGCACGGGATCGATTCCTTCAGCTGCCCAGGGACATCCAACTCCTCTGTATCGTATCCGCCCTCGCTATCCCGGGCTGCCTGATAGAAGACCCCTCATTCTTCGCCTACTCTCCGCGGCAACTCTGCGTCTTCATCGCCAAATGCATCGGCGCATTTCTCATTGCGCGTTTGGCTGTTACCGCGAAAGAAGCCGTTGACGGGAAGGGGTGGGCGATCCCGTTTCTGCCGTGGAACTGGGGCCCTCGGTATCGACGGGAGGGCGAGAGCATAGCGTACGAGGAAGATACGCCTGCTGGTACTCCATCGCACAGCCCGACTTCGGCTGCCGATGATGAAAACGACGAGGCGCATAGCTCCGCGGTGAATTTCCCTCTCCCGCCGACGCCTATGCTGCCTCGCTCTATGCGCCCGGAGGCGAGTACGCCGGCGCAGCATCGCTCGGGGATTATTGGGCCGTCGCCGCATCCGGGTAAGGTTGTGCGGTTTGCTGAGGAGCATACTGCGGCGAGCTATCGGTTTAAGCACTTCAGGGGTACGGGGTTTGGTGTGCGGGATGGGCGGTGCGGTATTGCGGTCAAGGAAGTGGAGGAAGGTGATGAGGGGGAGAACGCGGAGGGGGAGGATGATCTGGACGACGAGATGGTGGGCTGGGGCGTTGGGGGTGCGCTGGAGTAAGAGAGGGTTATATCCTCTAGGCGCTCGTTATCAGTAGTAAGAACTGGACTGGCTGAACGGAGAGATGGAAGAACCATGGTGCCCCTAATTTAGGGGAAATATTAACCGCAGTACTTCTATCCGCTCTAACAAGTCACGTATTCGTAGCCAAAGATTCCTTGGCGTAAGTCGCTCGTGATACTATAGTCGAGATGCACTAGTACTTAGGTCCTACTTGTACAGCCGAAATATGGCTACTATTAGACAAGTGCAGTGTGCGGCAGGATAAAGAAAATTTTGATTCGAGTGTAATCACTGCTGCGTACCACCAGTCTATTGTAACAGAAACGCGACGATCGAATAGTGAACAGCGGACTGAGCGGGCTGGGACATTGTTAAGCAGCTCGCCATCCAAAGCGATCCATGCCCTTTACCCCATGAGTGCCTCTTGCGAATTGGAAGCCAACCGACCTTCAAGCTAGATGTAAGCGCCTTCTTTATATCGACTATCATCCGATACGCCGCCAGTATCATCATTTCTTGTGGACTTCCTCAACCTCAAAGAGCCGAACTTGCTCCCGATCTTGGGACAAGCGTGTTTGAAGAAGAGAGGAACGGCGGGCATGCAGCCACAGATAATGCCGCTCGTTATCTCAGCCATGCTGTAGATGATGTCAACGTGCGCATTATATTGCAAGGGAAGTGAGGCCACCTACGTCCACAATGCCACTGGACTCAGATTCCAAGTCACATCCTGGGTATGTGCGAAACGCACATTATTCACCATGCGAAATATACTGGATAGGCATGCACTAAGCCCCGTGTCAGCGAGCTAGGCCGAAAAGGTCCGTGAATGATACATACAATAATCCAGTTGCAAAGATCGCCGAGACACCAAGTTTCTTTGATGCGGAAAGTTGGAGTCGCCAAACTTTGAAAAGAGGCAGAATCAGAATAGCGAAGTCCGAGATGACGTTGACCACAGCGCCGCTGATCAAGATCGCGGCCAGATCTAGGCAAGTCCCTTCAATATATGGATGCCAGATCTTTTCTCGTGGATTGCAGGCCAGGACTTGGGGTATCATAACAGCAATGTAGAACAGCAGGTTGAAAATGATGAGTGCCCATATGACAAGGTGTGTCCAGCCGGCTCGATGAGGACAAAAGAGTCGCTCGTACTGCAGGAGAATCGAGAGCTTGGTCACGAAAATGGTTGGGTTGTAGAACACTTCCATAACGTTCGCTAGCTACCTCAGGATAAGCACATGCACACGCGAGTATGGATGGAGATGGAATACCTTCAAGAATACGAACATGTCGCTCATTGTAACGTCCCATTGGTGCTTCCAAGAGCCATATTTCATCGCCTCCAGGCAAATCCCAGTATAAGGAATGAAGCAAAGCTGGCGATAGAATTAGCATGTTTACATCTAATATTCTTACTCATACATACCCAGGCAAGGATCATGGTATCTATGCTAGAGCTAGCGAATGCAGCTGCACAAAGGGAATCATCTAAGAAGTGATCTTACAGTCGTCCCATCCATGTGCCTTCATTATGAAGAATCGCGTCCAAACGCGCAGAATGATAGCCACGGAACTGAGACCAAGGCAGAGCCCCAGCGCTAGTCTAGCCAAAACGAAGATGTTCTCCAGATTTTCAAAGTTGGGAGTAACATTTTGGGGAGGTTGCAAGGCGGGAGTAACGTCGAACAGAGCTGGATCCATTTTGTTTCCGGTAAAAGTAGAATTTTGCTCGACGCTTCAAGCCACGGTCCAGTCAGAAATGGCTCATGAAAGAGAACGAAAGTAGAAAAGCACGCAGTGATGAGCTGGGGAAGATTACTAGAAGAAAACATGTAGGGAAGTGCTCGAAAAGGCAACACGCTCATGCCCCGCTGCGCCACCAGAACTAAGAGAGATGGTTGGTCTCCCAACATAGAGTTCGGACTCCGAGCAAATTAGGCAATATAAGCAGAAGTACGACATCAGAATCAGATATTCTCTTGGAAATCATCGAATGGGACGTCACGGAGACGCTGACAACTTGTGTACCAGTACACGAGCCCCCAATAGCCGATTGGGGCCAAAAACGAAGCAGGCAAAGGGTTTCCAAGACCGAAGAACATCTTGATTGGTATGCCTTCTATGCAGCTTAGAAGTGCCAAAATATTGGATGTCACACAATCGCGGCGGAATAAGCTGAACTCGAAGGGGTCCATTCCCAACAACTGTGAGGATTATTGCGATAACGGAATCCGACATGGGGATTAACACGTTTTCTCAATGAGTATTTTTATGTGACATCCTTAGACGTGGCAAGGGGACAGGTCATTTGAAATTTAAGAATGTCCTGAAAGAGGGCATCAACGACTGCCATATTCCTCACTTATCTCCAGACAAGATACCTCACGGGTTATGTCGTTGCTCCCATTTTCCGGGAAGCTCCGCCCCCGAAGCAGCAGAAGGGTTAGTTTGCACATCATGCTTCCCTGGAGACTCAAGTATCCATTTTTACAATAGTCAACGGTGCACGAGGTCATCCACAAGCCCCAAGGGTTGGGTCGACCGTGGGACATGCTCGCTCCACTAGCCCGAAGTGGAGATGTCGATGCAGAAGCCTGGTGGCAGATGACGGGCCTATTGTAGGCGTTCTCGTGGAAGAAGCTGGCTACGATATCCAAATCTATAGTTCGGCCTCATGTTCCACCTTCAATACATTATTCCTCGACTCGGCCCGGTTGGCGATCAAGGAAGCAACACCCCGGTTTGGAACAGCTTCATGACAGATGACTTTTTCCCTCTCGAATACAGCTGGAACTGGGACACGCTAAAGAGCGGGCCCAAGGTTCGATACAGCATCAAGGCCATTGGCCCTGCTGCTGTCCACCCAACGGACCCCTTCAATCAAACCTCGATGCTTGAGCTATGCGATAAGCTTCGGACCAGCTTTCCGCAGATAAACTTCAACTGGTTCGACATCCTCCGACATGCCTTTCATGATGAGGATTCCTGGATAGAGTGCGAAAATCTCGACTGCAAAAGCCCCAGCCAATCATCTTCTTCGTTCCTGGCTTTCGAGCTCGATAACGCAATTGCTACTAAAGCCTACTTCGTCCCGGTGAAAGCGGAGCAGCATGGTATAGCGCGGCTTGAGGTCCTCATAGAGGCCATTGAGTCTCTCCGAAGACACGGCCCCCCTTTCGCCGGTCACGATAAGCTCCTTGCGTTTTCGAAATCCAGACAAGGCTCAAAACTGACTATAATCGGTGTGGTTATTGACTGAGTCGACCCAGACCATTCACGCTTCAAGGTATACCGGCGCTCTCCAGAGATGAACTTTGGAAGTGTTTGCCAGATGATGGATCTGAGCGGAACTATCAACGCACTCTCCGACAGCACTCGTGCCGAGCTGAGAGAGCTCCGGCTCCTCACTTTAAGCCTGGAAGCAAATTTCTCCGATACTCAGGAGCTTTACTGCGAGAACCACGAAACCGTCGGTGTCCTCTATAACTTCGACATCACAGCTCATGGCACAACTCTCGAGCCCAAATTACATGTTCCAGTCAAGCATTATGCGAGCAATGACCTTTCGGCTGCGCAAGGCCTCGGGACATATCTGCCAGCTCGCGGGAGAGACCGTTTCTTCTCCAACTACATGAGAGCGCTTGAACGGACTTGCACACATCGCAGTCTAAGCGAAGGGAGAGATTTCCATACTTATGTTGGAACGGGTATTGGCAAGGATGGATCACTTTCGCTGTGTTCATATATCAACGGGGAGGTCTACCATCCCGCGAGATACCATGCGTGGGAGGAAGTGCCATGAGATTCGAGAGAGCTCGGATGGGATCAAGAGAATTGCGTGTATGGATAGAGGATACCTGATTTCCGACTTCACTTTTCGCACTTCGCGTACGTTTATATCGCAATTCAAACGAGGATGGGGCCATGATGGTCATTTCCCCGGTAGTGCCAAAACCACCTACAGCACGTGTTGTGCACCACTACCAGTGGATATAAAGCTGGCTGGCATCCCACGACCGAGTCTTTCCATACCCTCTCTTTCCAGAATCTCGCCTATCACTCGAATATACCTAATACCATGGATGTGGGGCCATTTTGTCTCGTCCCTTCCGTTCTACTCCTTGTCGTGCCCTTCTGGCTCATTCTATCATACATCGAAACCTTTCGCTCCCGCAGCAAGCTCATTCGCAAGCATGAGTGCCATCCGCCCCTAGCTTATCCACAAAGAGGCCCGCTTGGACTTTCCGAGATTCGCGAATCAACAAAAGCTTTCCACGCTCGCACTTTCCTTGAGTGGACCTGCTCGCAATACAAACTTCACGGCAATACGTTCGCCTCAAGCTACCTGAGGCAGACGATAATCCACACAATCGAGCCCAAAAACATCAAAGCTGTCCTGGGAACGAACTTCCACCATTATGGAATTGGATGGCGGAAGAAGTATGCTTTCAAGCCTCTATTTGGAAACAGCTTGTTCCAGCTCGATGGTAGAGCTTGGGATAGATCTCGCGCCGCGCTTAAGGCCGCGTTCAATCATGCTAGGGTTACAGAGTTCGCGGCGACGGAAGAAGAAGTCGATCCTTTTCTAGACAAGCTCAGGACGGAGTCTACTACGCAGCCCTTACTGGACCTGGCTCCGTACTTCATTCGACTCGCTGCTAACTGGCTACATCGTTCATTCGAGGCAAGTCGCACAGTGAGGGCTACCAGGACCACGATGGGGCGGAAGAAGGGTTTCTGGAAGCGATGAAACGCGCAGGTGCAGGTTGCGAGAAACGCTGGCAGCTCGGACTGTTCAGCCTGCTCGTCCCGCAAGAGAGCTTCCATTCAGATGTTGCACGGGTCCACCGCTACATGGAAAAGCGTGTCGACGATGTTCTCGCAAGTGCGAGCGATACCAACGGGAGCAAACGCCTTGACTTCCTTGCTTGCTTAGCGCAGCATACGACCGACTGGAACCAGCTCCGAGACGAAGCTTGCGTGCTCTTCATTGCGGCTGCGGATACTTTAGCATCTCTCCTCATCAACATAATTTTCTTGGTCGGAAAATACCCTTCGGTTTGGGCCAGGCTACGAATGGAAATCGAGCCCTTGGGCGGACAGAGCCCATCCCCCAAGGACTTGAAGCAGTTGAAGTACCATGGGTACTGCGTTCGCGAAGGTGGGTCAAAAGGTCAGTGGTTAGCTCTTCCAAGGCTGATACTGGTCCGCAGCTCTGCGTCTGCTTCCCGTCCTTCCAAACAACTCTCGAGAGGCCTCCTAGGACACCGTGCATCCTGTTGGAGGCGGGCCGAACAGCAAATCGCCAGTCTTTGTACCGTCGGGTAGCGTGGTCTCATTCAGCATAATGGCCTTGCACCGCCGAAAAGATCTCTAGGGCGAGGAGGCCGACAGGTTCCGCCCCGAACGATAGGAAGGGCTCCAACCTGGCTGGGTGAGTAACGAATACCTACCGTTGACTTCCCTCAACCTTAACACCAGGGTATGACTGACAGCGATGTAGAACTTCGTCCCGTTCCTGCAGGGTCCCAGGATCTGTCTTGGGCATAAGTGGCTATCCCTTTCCTGTGGAACGGCGTTCTCTAACTCAGGCGGTAGACGAGCTAGCTATGAACGAAGCGACCTACATATTGGCCAGGATGGCTCAGAGATTCAAGCACCTGCAGCGAGTCGATGACGACCCCCGGGTAGAGAGCATATCGATTGGCACTACCTCGGCGAATGGAGCTAAGGTTCGTATCATCCCAGAGTAGGCCCGGGTCCTCTGAGAATTGTGTTGGCAGGAGAGACCTAAGTCGAATACCAGTTGAAGCCTCCATAGCAGTTCGTTATTATCCCATTGTGTATGTACCCTTGCTTTGCGCCATCTTCAGATTTAAAAGCGCGTTATCGCACCACTCCTCTTCGCCGCCTCCAATACCCGAACCCGCGTCTACTCCTTCCTCTCGGGTATCGGTTCCGTGTTCTCCAGGACTTTATCTTCTTCCTCCCCACTCTTCTCTTTCCGCTGCTGCTTCTCCTTCAACGTCTTCCTCCTCGCGATCTCCGTACTATCCAACTCCGCAATAAACGCCGCCCCCTCCCCAATCTCGACCGGCCGTTCCTGCGCCGCCAACTCGACCACATCCTGCCCCGCATACATCTCCCTCACATCATCTCCCTTCCTATCCTTCTCATCCCCACCGGCAGCAGCCCCAGCATCGCCGCCCAGCTCCGCCCTCCTCGCCTCCTCGCCCGCAATCTCGACCGCCTCCACGCTGCCCTCGTCGCCCTTCACCCTCTTCAAGATCTCCTCCTCGGGCGTATCGCCCTTGATCTCCGGCTCGCCCTGCGCCTTGCGCTTCTGGCCCCACTTCCTGCGCCGGCGGCGGATGCAGATGAAGGCGACGGCGAAGAGGATGATGACGACGCCGGCGACACCGACGCCGACGCCGATGGTGGTCGTGATAGTGAGGCCGCGGTGCGGTTTTTCGGTGGGCGACGGTGAGGGCGTGGGCGTGGCAGGGGTAGGTGTTGACGACGACGTTGTCGTCGTCGTAAGCGTAGTAAGGGTTGCCATAGCCGCGATTCGTGTAGATTGCAACGGAAGAGGTTGTGGGCTGGCTCAGATGGCGCTGCATAGGGCCATGGAAAGCGAGTGGAGGCGTGCAAAACGAACGTCGTGTGAGATCGAAAGGAGGCTTGGTGGAAGGGAGCGTGAGCCTGTGCCTCGCTCGCTGCTGCGCCGTTTCATGGCGGCTGGGGTGTTTGTTGGGATCTTCGGTCTGGGCCGTGCACGTGATCGCGCGAGGGACCCGAGTGAATGGTTGCAGGATGCAGGGCGTAGATAGAGGAATTAGCCGTTATTACCAGACGACTTGGCGCGTTTTCGAGCCCAGGACGTTCAAGCATCATGCGGATAAAACTTAGTGGAACATCAATCGGAAAAAGTAGGAAGACGATGCAACAGGTACTGAGAAGTTTATAGAACCTTTTTCCCAGGCAAGATAGAAAGAGAATGCCTACAACTCCAGGATGCGAACTCGAAACCTTGGAAGGAAATGACGGCCCACTCTCGCGCGAGAATCGTCTTGGCAGACCATCGTTCGATGTGGACAGCTCATCCATCACCACGCCTTTCCAAATCGGCGCCAGGCTCTGGCAGTGGTCCATGGCCCCGCTTCCTTCTCGTCACTCTCAAGCCCTCAATCTCCTTGAACAGTTGTCTGCCATCATGAATCCACGCGAGTTCGACCCTCTTATGCGCGGGCACGATCTTGCCATTCTGGTCCTCCACTCGGCACTGGGTGTAGAAATCCAGCGCCGGCCACAACGTCGGCTCAGCATCGAACTTGACCAGTTCAAGCAGGCTGCCGATAACCAGCGCAGTGACGCAGACGAAAAGCGTCACCCCGCCGACCACAGTGTAAGCGATCAGCGTCGCGCGGCCGACTTTGACCTTGTATTGGATGTTTGCGAGGGCCACATAGGCGTTGTCGTTCTGCTTTGAGAAAGCGCCGTCGCTGTAGTATGATTTTACGGAAGTGGAGTTTGAAACAAAAGGCATCACCGTCTGTCCAAGGACACCGTTCTGGCAGTAGAAGAGGGTGATTGCAAGGATGGACTGGATGGCGTTGGTACCACGTACAAAATACTCGGGGCTGGTCTCCATGATCTTGCTTATTCGGTAGTTGTGTCCCGCAATGAGGCGGCCAAAGGAGTGGGTTGGGGTGCCGAGGATAGGATTTGAAAGGCTGGAGTTGGGTGGTATATAGCTTGCGTTGAGGAGGACAGTCAGGGCATCGAGCAGCTCGGATGCGTCTATCATGGTGGGCTTGGTATCCGTCTGGTCTTCATGCAAGAGGACGCGGCCATCGGTACGCTCGTAGGAAACGGTTGCGTTGAGAAAGGATGCGCTTAGAGATGTGGTGAATCCGCGGTTGGATTTCCAAGTCGTATTTCGTTCGCATTGACCTTGTGAGACGAGGCTAGCAGGACATGATATCATTGCCGCTTCGATGGACCCGTCTGGCGCATTCCTCATACAGATCATATACGCTGCCGGCCCGGAGCTGAGTTCTTCGCACCTCGCACTCGTTCGGGGGATATCGATGTTGTCGTGGTACTCCAGCGAGTATATCCGCTGGTTGAAAGCCACGACAACCTGGGAATCCAGCTCTCCATGGAATGGTATGGCGGCGTCTACATTCTGGAACTCCTGAGTTATCAGAACATGGCGGGCGCAGCTGGTATCTGATGTCTTTCCCAAGCCCTTCACACAGTCTTTCTTCTTTTTCTCGGCATCTGGGGTGATGTCGATTGCGTGCAATGGGTTGGAGAGAAATGCGACGTAGCCCAGGTTGAACAGCAGGTCTTCCATAACGCCCAACTGCGAAGCCACGCTCCCATTGAAGGTTTCCATGCCGAATGCCACGGGCATTAGAGTTGATGGTACAGGAGTGTAGACGGGGTGCGTATTCACATTACCTATTCTCATTAGCCCGTACCCATAGAGCTCGTAGGACAGCAGTACTCATTATTAGAACCCCAATCAAGGGAATCGCAGTCTCCGCGATCAGTCGAAGCAAGCTCATCAAGCGTGGCTTCATTGGCCATTGGCCCGCCGGTAGACCCCGTCCCAAAGCGAGTACAAGCAAGCCCAGCGGTCCAGTACTCGATTGCAGTGCCAGAAACTGCGGGAATCGAATTCCTTCCGGCCGCGAGATTAAAACCCATTGAACAACTTCAAATGTCGAATATACTGAGGCGCCCAGGAAGAGACCAGCCGCTTCAGACAGGACGCGAAGAACCATTATCGTATTCGACGGTGAAGAGTGCACAAATTTCACTCTCGAAAATCGAGACTTCTGCGTGGCATAAGCGACCGTCATAAAGAAGAACGACAAGGCGAGGATTGTAGACATCCACGCCAAGATCGTCTGTCTAGCCAGTCCCAAGTACCGTCCATCTTTGTATGGGACCCAGGATGGTAGCCAGGCGGGTCGCTGGCGTTTGTGTCGAGGCATGGGGAGGCGCCATATATGAAGGGCACGAAAGCGAAGAATGCGAGAAGCAGCAGAACATCGTGAGGGGCATTGCAGCTGGTTTTCTCGGGTACTGAGCTGAACGTGAACAGAGGAGAATTAATGGAATACGAGGTCCCAAAAATAGGAGATGAAAATGGGGGAAGATCAAACCTCCACTAAACCATTTACGGCATGGTCACATCTTGTTGCGGAAATAACTGGGGGCCGAACTCAACGACAAGCAACGCTAGACAGGCCACCGGGGAAGAGAAGAGGGGAAATATAAACCGGTAAGTCTATGAATATACGCGACGGCTTTTAGGATAAGAAATGGTGACTGAAAAAAAGATCGCGGTTTCGTCTTCTGAGCTTGATGCAACCCACTCGGAACTAAAGAAAGGCTTACAGATGAACAGTCTTTGGGGAAAATCCAATAATGCAGAAGAAAAGAAACGGAATGTGCCGGAGGGGCAGAGATAGGCCCTTAAGCGGCGAAGAAAACGGCCGGGGGTGAAGCCTAAAGAGGCACGGGAACGGCCCATGAACTTGGCGCTCTACCTACCCACTAACGCAGACCTACAGTACCTCCTGTAAATACGAGATTGTCAGAGCGACCGATTAGACGAGATGTTGAGTTAAGAGACCAAAGGACAGCAAAAGAGGGAAGTGAACATGCGTCGAAGCCCCCCTTTACAATGACGTCATCGACCCCAAAAGCGAGACTAGAGGCAGAACAGCCATCACTCGCGTAGCCATCAACTCTCACGACCTCACCACAAAGAAGACGCGAGCATACTGCATGTACAGTAGAGTACTAACAAAAAGGGGGCCACATTCCAAACTCCGCAGACAGAAGGGGCACCACTGCAACACCGAACTCTATCCACACCCTCGCCCGTCCGCTTACTTCAGGATTACATCTCCGTTGTAGAAAACCCAGAAAAGAGAACTAGGAGTGAAAAAGCCAAAGAACAGACATACAACAATAAGGAGACAAGAGGAGCAGAAGGGTCCAGTCGCAGCGCCACCGCCTTTCCGGGAGAACTCCGTACTTCCTGGCCGGAGGTCCTATCGCTCGTCCCTCAATGCATTCGGCACATTCTCAAGTTTTATAATCAGAGCTGTGTCTCGGGAGGCTTGTTTGGACGCTAGACAGGCGCCCATGATAAGGTGATTAAGGTCTTTCTCCAAAGATGCGGCTGCGGCGTCGGCCCGCGGATGGAGCCGATGCGAGCGCGGAGGCCGAACGCGGATGAGAATCATGCGACGGTTTCGAGTTTTGGACTGCCAAAGTGCCATCCTAGGATTAGCACCATGCCTTCTGGGACGGTGTTTGTATTGCCAACTCTTGGAGAGAATAGCAGGTTCCCTTGTAACAGTATTCCGTTTTCTGCGAGCACATTGTGGCTGGGCGTCCAGGATTCACGCGGATCGGTGCTTTGATGGTTGTGTATAGTGGCTGCAATTCAATCGGTATATCTGGTTCAGACTCTGTCGTGAACTTAGTTTGCTTCCTGTCAGCAAGTCAAGGGAGCCCAAGCGTAGTTCACTCAAGTCGTGAATGAGCGAGCCTTCTTCGAGCCGAGACCGCCCCAAAGGGCCGGCCCCGGAATAACATAATCCGCGTGATCAGACTTCGTATGGATATTCAGCATCAACCCAGGCTCATCGCTGCGGTAAAAAGTCGTCGCCTGAACCCCATCATCAATCGTCTTCGTCCCTTTTCCCTCAACCTTCAAACTGACGCACTGCGGATAGAACTCCGCACCCGACGGCGAATACGGCCCAGTACCAGTGAACGCGATGTGTAGCGCAATGATTTCCTGACGGAGAACGTATTCTCCTGGAGCAAGGTCCCCCGGAATGCGAACGTTCCAGGACCCGTCGTCGGCGATGAGCTCATCGGAGGCCCAATAACCTTCATCGAACACGGTGTTGTTGATCCATCCGCGCTCATCAATCTTGACGAATTTGAGCGTGGTCATGTCGACTTCAGAGCAAGGACCGTTGCAGGGAGCGAGATAGTCGATGACCGGACCGTGGTGGGAGGTAGGCCACGCAACGTTGACTTGCCACCAACGGAGGCGGATTTCAGCGCCGGCAGTAACGGGGGCGCTTAAGTTGGCATTGGAGCCACCCTTCGCGCAGATGATCTGCGGTTGGTTCGCATCGATGGGATAGAGCGGATTACCGCCGAGGTTGGTCGTATACCAGGCGGGGATGTTGTTGGGATACGGGCTACCGGCATTCGGGTCCCAGCCATCGTAGTGATCACCGTCGGCCCAGATGTCGTTGACATGGGAGTGGCCGTAGGCGAAAGAGGCAAAGGAAGAGAGAAGAAGGACTGAAGCAGAGGTGGAGCGGAACATCATGTGAGGCTGGGATGCTCTTTGACGTCGGAACGATTCTGGAGATCTGTTGTGACGATTAGCTTTTGGATTTTCTGCGCTTTATATCCTTTTCGAGCTGCCTTGCCGTGGGGTCTTTTGCCTCCTGAGGCCGTCCACCGCACGTTCTGCTGTGCCCGATCAGATAACGTTGATATCCGAGACCGCTGACCGCCCTTGCCGATGTGACCTGAAAGCTGCACAGTCACTGAGCTGACCAAGCTGTCTTAACCGGCAACTAAGAGCACACTTCCCTCTGCTCTTTTACCTCAACCGCAAAGTTCGTGATTACTGGGTGGTAAAGGTGTAGAACATGAGAGGAGTCCAGCATACTTTGACAAGCCACCAACACCGTTATGCCGCCATGATCACACCCTTATGTGTTTGATGGGATGTGTGGACCTTCAGGTCGACCACTAATGCAGGTGACGAGAAGTGCTCGTCGAGCCCGAGCGGCGGCTTCGAATGCAGATTTGTCGTCGTGAAGAAGGGAAAGATGCCAGGAGAGTACACCTGGCCGCTGCAGGATTAGCATCACGGATGAATGTGGGGTCAGCTCGTATATGGAGAGAAGGCCCCACTACCAATAATGCTCCGGAGAAGCAGAATAGACGAGGTAACGGAGCATGCCTCAAAGTCGACGGGGTACGAATATAATGGCCATCCATGTTGGGGGTTGGATTCAGCGCGGGGGCAGAAAATCGTCGCAGAAGCTCCTCTTCGTCCAAAAGTATCACGGGAGAATGCCTTGACGACTCGATGTTGAAGGGTCGTTGTGAAACCACGTGCGGACGGATCATAGTACCCATGGAAGGATCTATAAGGAAGTCAGTTCGGGGGTGTTTATGCAGCGGGCCGGACCCCAGAAGGTGCCTCTTCGAACTTCGCCTAGAAGAGTAATATGTAGATGACACCAGCTTCCTGAATACGATATCTGCATCCTGCTGCTCATCTAAAAGCCTCTGCTTCACGCTTTGGATTTCGGCCGCCACCAGTCAGGATAAACAATTTATCTAGGTACAAGCCCGGGGATCACAAATAGGCCTGTGAGCACGCTGCTCTCGCATAGCATGCTGGAAGGATAGGATATATCGGCGGCCTAGCGGTGTAGAAAGGACCAAGTAGGCAAACAAAGGCGAGACAGGATGAATCGCGGGTCGACGCACATTGAAGCTGGCTATCACACTGCTGCGGTCGCTCCGGATTGGAGTGCCCTTCAATTGAGCCGGCAGACATGTCCTCTACTCGAAAACCAGAGCAATTGCTTCCCCGGGGAACGAAAAGGGCGGCGCTCCCGGATGTATGATAAAAGTAGTAGCGCATTCGAAGTGTACATGGCGGAATCGTTTCTTTGAGGTGTGACACCGCGCAAAGGGTGTCAAATTGGCTGCCATGCACGAGGTTCGACAGGAAGCCGGTCCGCAGTGCCGTTCGCTACCGCGCCGTCCCGACGGGGGAGTCTCGTCCGGCTTCGCCCGGGGCTAGGCTTCGATGGCGAGTGATGCAGAGATCACCTGGCGATGTGCTGCCAATTCGAGGACCGGTCGTCGCGCCGGCTGTGGTTGGGTCTGGAGACAACGTGAAGCCTGGAAGAGCGATGGGATGGATGGATGACGACATTTCCACAGGCCGCAGCTGCAAGCGGGCTTCGCGCGGAAAGCGCAACCGAGGAAGACAATAGGTGGCTCTTCTCGGCCCCCGATCCGACTCCCGGCAGTTGTGTGTGCGCTTCCAAACCGCGTCTTTCTTGCTGTCATCTGTCATCTGCCACGAGTCAAATGTCCGGATGGTTCGCCGAAACCGCGGTATCGCGTCGTCGACGTTCACAGCAAGACCCTCGCCGGCACCGCCCGAGTGGGCGCGATTGCAGATCGCGCCAGATTGGCGAGTGCCTATCATCATCCCCTTGCGCAGATGAACCGCAACCTCAGCTTCGGCATCCCCTCACTTCCGTTCGCAGATGTCTCCCAAATCTCTCAGTGATATCGATGCCCGCTCAATAATGCGGTCTCCTGAAACGCGACTGGAGGACACAGCGCCGAGCCGAGTGACACGAAAGCCGCTGTTTCCGACAACGGCACGCCAATAACATGACGCACCGAATCGCGATGAAGTGGCTGCCCAACAGCAGCCAACTGGCCATTATCGGACCAGTAATGCTCATCTTCGCCGGCCGCATGGGACTTTCCGTCGGCCTGTGGATAGCTGGAAGCCAAATACGCCACCGATCGGACCCGGCCTCTCTGCTGAGGAGTGGGTAGAGAACAGCAAGTTTGGTACGCGCGACGTGCCACCACTTCTGATGTCCCGTCCAGGCCGCCTCTTCAATTTCCCTTCGAGGACGCCCTTCTAAGACCCTCAGCTCCCCGGGAACAGTTCGTCAACACAACACGCATGCTCCCCAGGCCACGACGCACCACCCGAGCGCAGCTGGATCATTTCGCGGCATATATGCGTTGATTCGGCAAAATGCTTGGCCAGCGTGAAGTGCTTATTGGAGGTATCGCCGTCGACCTCAGCAGCTTCGACTTCGACGACCACTCGTCTAGGATTGCGAGCGTAAAGTCTGCGAATATCAGCCTCATCGCTCTGGTTGGATTCTTCGTGCTCTTGCGACTCTTCGTGAGAGCGTGTATAGTCAGGAAGCTCTTCGCGGATGATGGTACGGAAGCCCAGGCGCTGCTGGTTCTCTGTCTTATCGATTGACACCTCGAACAGCCCTCATCCTGCTTGCGGCCGCTTTCACCGTCGCTCTGGCTTCAGTATGCATCGCAGGTAGGTTTCCCAATGCTAAAGATGGCGGCTGAACGCAATGCGCTGATATGGATAGGCACCAATCATGGGCTGGGAACGCACGTTTGGCTGCTCCCGGTAGCCACGGTCTTTGATACCGTAAAAAGTTGCATCCAGGTGAGCCTCCTTACTGAGTCATTGGATTACCCAGCGGCTTACAACACGGAGTACCTGTACATTTGTCAAGTGCTCTACGCATGCGCCATCGCTTCTACCAAGATTGCCATCATCGCGTCCTACCTCCGCTTCATCCAGGACAAGTCGTTTCGTCTGGCGATGTATGGAACATCAGTCGTTATTGTTGGTCTGTGGTTCACAGGTCAGGTCATCCGTTCTTGAGATGGCGTGGCTTTACTCACAATCATCAGGGGTCTTCGTAACAATCTTCCAGTGCCGTCCGGTAGCCGCTGCGTGGGATTTCACAATTCCGGGGAGGAAGTGCATCGACTACGTCGACTATCTGTACGCCAGTTCAGCAATTAATGTTGCAACCGACCTTATTCTCTGCGTGCTGCCTTGGCCCTACCTTTGGCGGCTCCACATGCCAATGAAACAAAGAGTGATCCTCTGCCTGCTCTTCGGAGGCGGCGCAGGGTAAGTGTGCATGAGATTTTGAAAGAAGGCGGGGCTAACCTGTCCAGTGCATGCATAGCCAGTATTGTCCGGATCGCATATCTGCACACGCTACGAAGTACAGACGTAACTTGTACGTGCTATGCCCAACCAAAGCAGTCATTCTCTCTTCTCTGTCGTCGCAATGTGAGAGTAATCGGTGGCCTTGAGCTGACACGCGCTAGACCAATGCGTTCCCTGCCTCAATCTTTCCGTGATTGAATGCACTCTCGGCATCATCTGCGTCAGTATCCCATCGCTTCGTCCTCTCGCTGCACGGCTCTGGCCAAAGGAAATGCGCACTAGACTTCGGAGCAGTCGAGGATCCTCCGGAAAGTCGCCCCTGCCGAGTTTACATCTGAGTCGGCTATCAGCCAAATTTCAGCATCGCTCCCAACAGCTCTCCGAGCACAATTCGAATACGAAGCTCAATTCGGAAGACGATTCGAGTGCGGGATATGAGAGAGATGGGCAGAACACCGCTGTTGAACCTTAGAAAGAAGTGGATCCAAGCTGAAAAGAAGCCGCTGTCTATCATATCATTTTATTGAACGACATGGTGATCAGATTGAGCCGCCTAACCCGCGAGCGAGTACGTTGGATCGCTATTTCTGTTCCTGAGCCTGCCGGCTGGTACGATTAACGACCTACCCGAAGCGATGCGAGCGATGCGAAACCCATCGGAAGACATCTTTCCCAAAACCGAAGCAAGATACGATCAACGCGCGCAGCAGAAGCATCTCCTAAAGAAGACGGCATGGCGCGAGAGGCTGAGTCGATACCTGGTCCGTGCATCGCTCAAGCTCAACACCATTTTCCCGCATTGCTTGTTCAGCTGAGCGCGAGCTGCAGCCAAGCCGACCTAAATTGCGCCGAGCCCATAGCCACGTCGCTCGCGCGGAACTTGGTTGGCGGAAGCCCCTCAACGTCACCAGCTCCCACCACTTCACGACGACATTGCGTCTGGGGATCATGCGCCTGCGCACCGCTTGGCGGTCAGCGGCGAAGCAACTTTTGACCGGCAATCCTGAGGTCATGGATGATCCTTTCGTATTTATTTGATATTTCAAGGCTGCGTCCCCGAGCGAAGGCAGTATTTACACAAGCTAGGCCTCTGCACCACGTCGAAGAACCAAACGCGATTCTAACAATTTACGACCTTCATCTTCTATCATTAGATATCGAGCTACATCTCGCACAAGCAGACCCTCGCAGCCCTTGCATCCTTCGCTACACCACCGAACTACCCCAGTCCACCTCTCCATCCACAATGAAGTTCGCCTCCGCAACCGCGCTCCTCTTCGCGACCCTCGCTCTCGCAAACCCATCCCCCAACCAGCCAGAATCCCGCAACCAACTCAGCGACAAACTCGGCGCACGCGCCGACGCACCTGCCCTCGCACCCGCCGCCGCTGGAATCCGCCTCGACGCTCGCGCCAAGAAGCCCAAGCCGAAGACCGGCAGCGGGAACGACACCGACAACGCCGTGGCGATGCTCTCACCGAGTCGCACGCTGGAGCTCGGTGCGCTGGGGCTGGGCATTATAGAGATTGTGAGGCTGTGGGGTTAATTGGTATGGTGGATGATGCAGGATTGGATACCACAAAACGATTGGAGAGGGCACATTCGGCGTCATGGCGCGCGATCAGAGTTTGATATTGCAGGAGCATCGGTCTTCCTCCGGTACACAGTAGACTCTAGCCTTGATCTGGACATTTCTCTCTGCGGCGCTAGATACCATTTCTTTTCCCTGCCACCGTTTTACATAAGCAATCGATTTTATTTCCCTATGCGCGCAATTATCGCGATCCTGTCTCGTCGCATAGATCGCTTTCTGCACCGTGTATTTGCTGTGCGGCATTCCGCGCCTCTCGCGCGTGTCACCAACATCGCTCACCGGACACGCCTCGTACTGTACTACAATCCCCAGTTCCCCCGCCGCCGCCGCACAGCCACGAAAAACCCGCCAGGCACGCGTCTTGGCGATACCCGGCCCGGCAATTCCACTATCCATACCTAGTCCAGTACCACCTACGCGGGGCGGACTGCACAGCCCCATCCTTCGACGTTCTTGGCTAGGGGGACAAGCTTTCCGGTCAGGGTCTGTAAACTGTGCGTGGTGCGTGTGGCTAATGTGTGTGGGTGCCGGGGGTGTGGGGAGGTTGATAGGCGACCGATCGAAGGATTAACTAACTGAGCGTCGCAGGATGTGCGATTGAGACCTGGGGTTGGTTGGGTGATGAGGGGTGAGCGCTGTGTTGGTCGATATATATCGTTCAGGTCAGTAGCAGGGTAGGTGGATATGCGATGGTGGGCGGTTTCAGCAGCTGGGGTATGGATGGTTGGTGGGGGCATGAGGAAGAGAGGATCTTGAGTCAGTCGGTGCTGGGATGGAACGGAACGGAGCGCGAGCTCGGCCTCGTTCGTTCGTCGGCGCAAGCTTGCTGAGGATGGGATACTGTTGCGCATGTGGCAGCCACTTGGTATGAAGATGTTTCTAGCTCTAGGGTCTAGATAGTTAGGTCGCACTGCGCTGCTGCGCTTCGTAGTTGTTGGGATATGGAGACGGAACGAGAACACAGACGGAAGCGATGGGAGAAAGGACTATGAAGCTACTATACGGCATGGTGTGTAGAGAGAATCTTGGAATAGGCGGGGGTGTTATACATAAGATAGGTCTATATAACAAGAAGGCCGTGGGGTAATTCGTGAAGGGTATCGAATATAGTACTGTACAAGAATAGACAAGATAGAAAGGAAAATTTACACGGTGAAAGAAAGCTCGCAAGCGTGACTGGAGCCCCCAGTGGTATCGGAGGGAGAAGTACAGTGGCAGCGATGCGACACCGGCGCATCGTATCACTGCGAAGCGAGCGCGCAAAGAGTGTCTTCGAGTAACGCTGCCATGTCAGTCAGTCTCGCAAGTTTCCTATCCGCTGCCGAAGCTCACATACCGCGCACCTGAACTCCTCTAGGCCCCGTTTCTTTTTGGGGCTAAATCATACCTCCGACCGATACACACTCTTCATCGACTTCCTCCCCACATACACCCTCCTCAACCACTCCATCCCGCTCCAATCCATCTCGCCCCTCTCCGCCTCCGTCTCCGGCCTCAGCATGACAGAGCCCGGATACGACGGCGGATCCACGCCCCGCTCGTCCTCATCAAGCGGACTCTTCTCCCTGGCCTCGCTTTCCACCTCCATCGCGCTCTTGCAGAACCAGCTCTTGCGGTCGAACAAGCTCTTCCGATCAGCGCCGCGGCTTTTCCGACTAGCCATGGTGTGGCATTTGGGAGATTGGCTCTTCCGACTCGCTGTAGTATGCCGCTTGGGAGACTGGCTCTTACGGCTTGCGGTGGTGTATCGCTTAGCGGAGGAGGAGGAACTCCTGCTTCTGCTGCACCGGTCGAAGTGGCTTTTTCTGTCTGCGCTGGGGCGCTTAGTATGCCGCGGGGAGGGTTGGCCCATTTCGTAGATAGCCTTTGGCTCGGACGAGAGTTCGAGGAATCTGGGCGCGGGCTGGACGTCCACAGGCGAGAGCTCGGGCAGCGCGGAGCTGTGGATGGGCACGGGGCATGAGATTCTTGACTTGAATTGGTGCGGGTCGACGATGGAGATTTTCTCTGAAAGCGAGGTCGGGCTTCGGAGGGGTACTGCGGGTGGGTTTCTCCAGCAGAAATATGTCCCGGTTTGGCCGCGGCGGACGCCGAGGTAGAAGACGATGGCGGCGAAGATTATGATGGATATGGTGATTGCGAAGCCAACGCCGACGTCGTGGGAGGAGGGACTGCGTTTCGATAGTGCTCGTGGTTCAATGGGAAGCGGAAACGCGGCGATGGTGGCGAGGGTTGAGAGGAGGAGGGGTAAGACCAATGGAAGCGTGGGTGTCATCTCGTCGCGGTCTTTAGAGTGATGTACGGCCGTTAATATCAGTGAGGCTTTAAGCAAAGAAAACCTTGTCTTCGCGAATCGTTCATCCAGATAGCGTCAGGACTGGACGATCTGAATAAAAACCCGAAAAGACAGCCTCAGGGCCGCCTCAAGCTATTTAGCAAGGCTAGACACCGACCGCATGTGCTGCGCCGCCCATGTCGTTCGCCGATCTATATCCCGAGTCAGAGGGTCTTGGTGTTGTGGTGTAGGGTCTCGCTTCCATGCTGACGTTGGAGCTCCCCGTTTATTCGCCAGGTGTACGTGAAACGCACCAATCGATACGATTTACGTGCATACTCTTCTGGAAAAGTTTCAGATATATGCCCGATAAGTAGTTGTTTGGTCTGCGCGGGTTTCTTGATCGGGGTTGATGGGCGCTTAATGGTGTGCTGGGGCATTGTAGTGTTGGTCGCTAGATCGCGGTCCAACCTCATCCTCCAGCATGCTGTTCTCTTTGTGCAGCTTGGCCACTTGCATGCAGTGCAAAGTTTTGAATGCAGATCACAGCAGAGACATCTGCAGCGATATGTTGGTTCTGGCGCCGACCTTCCGCAAGTGCTCGCATGTGCGCATTACTAAGGTACTGTAAGCGCTTAGGGCAGGACCTACAGACCTACCTCAGGTTCGCCCCACAGGATCTGTGACTACTCTCAATCGACTCTCGAATTATTTCCATGATCCTCCTAATCGTGCATCCTGATCTAGTATAGATCAGCGTCAAATAGCGAACAATAGGTTATTAACTAGGAAGGATTCCCGAGCTGCATAGTAAGTCCCCGACTTATACCCCGACGCCCCACTCGACCACTCGTACCTGCCTTTCGACAGCGCATTGGTCTCCGATGTGCATAACGACATGAAACAATTGGTTGTATAGAGAGGAGGTGCGCATAAGAAGGGCTGCAAGAGGTAGGCTCAGAACTGGGTTTAGAATTGAACCCTCTGAAATGACAGACCTACATACCTATGTACTCAAACTCGAACGAGAGGAAAAAATTAGGGAGACGCGCAAAGGAGGTCATCGGGTCAAAACTGAGACATGGCGAAGGATCGCCGGTGTATACGAATGACGATGCTGCGCCGTGTTTGCTTCAGCGCCGTAGAGACAGTAAATGCCGTACCGAAAAGGAAATGAAGATCAAATAAGTCCGAATCAGGAGAGCGCGCAACACGAACTCGTCAGGCTGCGATGGCAGGCGGCGGAGACATGCCAAACGCTTCCGGAAGCCTTCGAAGAGTTAGCGGCACGGGCATCTTGATCAACTCGTCCTCGGGTGGCGCATACAGTGGATCAAGGTTCTCCCTACATAGAAATATTAGCACGCTCTGCACCTCTCGAATGAAGATGTGCTAGTGTACCCACAGCTGCATGGGATCGACCGGAGGAGAACTCTCTTCGTCGGCCTTTTCGGCTTCCTTCTGCATATTGAAAGCGAAATAGTCGTTCTTTTCTTTGAACGGTCCCATTGTTGAATCAGGCACTGGCGTCTCGTGCGCGCTAGGGGTGGGTGGGATAGTAGTCAATAGCGTGTGCGGATGGTCGTGGTAGTTGGACATCCTTGTGGGACACGCGGTAGTCATACTGGTGCGGAATCCTCTTGAGTTTGTGTCTGGTACGGGCAGGGAAGAGGCCCGACTGGACTTAGGGCCAGGAGGCGGCATCGTATTACTGTGACTGACACTGAACGCCCTCTTGATGAGTCCGATTGCAGACGCCGTCGAGGAAGCCCTGCTGCGAAAGCTGGCCCCACCATCAGACCCCGCAGCAGAGGAGATACTAAGATTTCTTGATGTGCTGCTGGGAACACTTGGTGTACTCGAGCGCTCCATAAGGCTGAAGATCCCACGTAGAGCAGAAACAGCAGCGTCCACGGAATTTTGTATGTTGTTCCAGGAGTACTCGAGCCGAATGAAGTCATCCATATCCTCTTCAACCCTCTCCATCTGGTTCAGGCAGACACACACCGCGTCGGCCATGATGGTAGTGCCTGTTATCCAGGCATTCGCGACGGCGTCTTGACAATGGAGAGGCTGGGCCTGGATAAGTTGGATGGCCGAGTTTGCGGTTTTGTCGATGGCGTGGTCTGCCATGTCTCGTTGCTGGCAGATGTCGACGCGTAGTAAGGACCGCCTGCTGGAGGGCGAGTTGTCGGCCTTGTACATGGTTGATTTTGCTCCGTCGTAGACGGCCTTGAAGGCGTCTTGGTGCACATATGCGATTCCGGCGTTGAGATTGTCGAGCGTCGAGAGGACTGAATCGGCATTATCACCGAGGATTGCATGGAGAATTGCCACGTAATCCGTTCCATCAATGAGAGCGTGCGCTTGTAGGGTTTTGAAGAAGGTGAAGTCGTTGGTTCGTCGGGCTGCATGGAGATTGTGTCTGACGAGTGCGACACGTTGAGTCCAGTGCAGCCTTTGGATTGTGTCAATGCCCATTGTCCTTCAGATGTTTTGGCGTCCACGTGAGACAGCGACTGCGAGCGTTGCACAGTAGCGGTCACACGTCGTACTTCGGTAAGCTGCCACAACTGTTCAGGGTGATGATGAAGCGAGAGAAGGAAACGCAAGAGTGGATTGAAGCTCGCTTGGAAGCAGCGATGGCTTTATAGACAACCTCAATCATATGAGCACCAATGACGCAACGATCGAGGACGGACTTTGGGATGCCGGATTTCGAAGTGATTAGACTGCCGTATCACTGGGCTTAGCGACAGAAGATATGAATCCGTGGAGAAGGCGTATAGGGATCAGCCATTGGTACGGATAGGGTGCAGCTGATCGTGTTGCTGCGCATGGCCGAATCACTCTTTGTTCGTGGACGGAACGGGAGAGTTGTTTCATGCTGCTCACGTCAATGCTAAACAAATGCCCAAATAAGGGACCCAGCGCTCAATGTGCCGAGTATCTGGGCGTTCTGGCCTGTCTGTCGCCGTAGCATAGTATATTCTGGACATGCATAGGGCTGAGACATCGGGCGTCTAGTCTGTCGCTGCGTGGTCGAAATGACTAAATCTGCTCTGGTCAGCTTCACGACGCCCTGAACGACGTACGTAAATTTCCGCTCACGGAGTCCCAAGCTGTATTTCTTGCGAGTGTGGAAGCTCGCACTCGTCATCCTGTCTTTCCGCCCGGAGACCAAAGCCGTCCTCAGCCCACGCAGACGTCAGGGCCTTCGAAAAGTCCCGTTAATAGCTCCAAAGGCATCGACGTTACCCCATGCGGTTCTCAGTTCTGTTCAGATGGAAGAAGCCTTGTCCTGCGTCGGTATGGTATCAGAGGAGGCTCTGGTAGTCAGTCTCGTCGGGAACAGCTTTTGACGTCGACGCCGCGGGCTTGCGGCCATCATTACGCCCCTTGCATGGAGCAGGTGCGTGCAGGCTCAAAAGCGGAGGTCACTAAACGTGAACACGGTCGCGGCGACGTGGCTGCTTGCGGAGGGATCTCTTTGCGATTCATACCTGTAATGGTCAGGTGTAGATGGGCGATCAGCCACTCGAATGCAGGGGCCGGAGTCCGAAACCTAGGCCAGCCCATCTGCTCGTAACCAAAAGACGGCGACGGCGACATCCGATGGAGAAGCGAGGAGGAACGAAGCAGTGGGGAGACGAATTGAAGTCTGATCCGGCGCCAAGCCCTCTGACTAAGCCGACGCTAACGATGGGCCGATCCGCCCACCAGTTCGCAGCCTTCCTCCCCTCGGCCTAAAGACACAAAATGCGTCGAGCAAATGCAGAATTTTCGCCGCGACGCAGACGGTACCATGCGTTGATGCCGCGGTAGCATCGCCTTGCCCGTTGTGGCTGGTGTCTCCTGAATTTTCTCTCGTGCCTTGCGTGGCGACCCGCTCGTAGCCGACGCTCCCCCGGCCAAATTTTCTCGTCATTCCACGATCTCGGTATTCCACCAGATAGCAGCGAGGCAGCTCGGCACGTTATTGTGGGACCACAATGCAGAAAATTCTCTTAGACCACGCTCACCAGAGCGTGGGGAAGCGAAGTGCTGGAATTGCCGCTGGCTGGCGGCGCAAACGCGCTTGACAAGTCATCGGCAGCATCATTCAAATAGACCTGGCGAACCGTGGGTGCGGGTTATCATATTATTTCATGGCATTCTTGTGACTGCATATTCCTAATCCCTGATCCCAAGCTTCACTATCTTTGATCCGTCTGTTCGCGGTCGAGATGGACGTCACGCCTGCTCCTGGTCCCCTCCAGGAGACCATCCTGCCCAAGATGGACCAGAAGTCGGAGAAATCTGACATTCACTCGTCAAGCGATCTCGAAAAGCAGGTCCATGGCCCGGAGGCGCATCTGCAGAGGAAGCTGAAGAGCCGCCATCTACAATTCGTCGCCATTGGTACGTCTAATGCCAGATTCCTATGCTCGCTACGGCTCTCTAATATCAACCAGGTGGCACTGTCGGAACTGGTGTCTTTATCGCCTCTGGCGGATCAATTGCAACTGCCGGACCGGTCGGTGCACTTCTCGCATACATCTTCGTCGGAACCCTCGTTTACGCCGTCATGCTCTCGCTCGCCGAGATGTCTACATACCTGCCCATCGCCGGAGCCTTCACGCAATATGCCGCTCGGTTTGTCGACCCCAGTCTCGGGTTCTCCATGGGATGGATCTACTGGTTCAGCTGGTCCATCACCTACGCTCTCGAAATCACGGCTGCGGGCCTCATTATCCAGTGGTGGAATTCTGACCTGAGCGTCGGCATCTTCATCACCATTTTCTGGGTCCCGATTACGCTCGTGAACTTCTTGCCCGTTGATCTGTTTGGAGAATTCGAGTTCTGGTTCGCCTCGCTCAAAGTCATTGCGCTTATCGGATTCATGATCTTCTCCATCTGTATCAACGCTGGAGCCGGTCAGCAGGGATATCTTGGATTCAAATACTGGCACAACCCAGGGGCATTCGCGCCGTATCTCACCGATGGGCCGAAAGCAAAGTTCGTGGGATTCTGGGCAGTGCTGATACAGGCTGGCTTTGCCTTCCAAGGAAGCGAATTGGTGGCTATTGGTGCAGGCGAGTCGTCAAACCCGAAGATGACGATGCCAAAGGCCATCCGACGGACGTTCTGGAGTATCTTCCTTCTCTTCGTGTTCACGGTCTTCTTCATCGGCATCCTCGTTCCTTACGACAACGAAGACCTCTTGACCGGCGATACGAATGCCGGCTCGTCTCCTCTCGTCATCGCGGCGCAACTCGCAGGAGTTCAGGTGCTCCCTGATATTCTCAACGCTGTCCTTCTGACCGTCGTCCTCTCCGCTGCCAGTTCCAACGTCTATTCCGGAAGCCGTATCCTCGTCGGTCTGGCGGAGGAGCGCTGCGGACCTCAATTCCTCAAGCGCACTACGAGGCGAGGCGTTCCGTATATCTCGACGGCTATCACGGCTGCGATGGGTCTGCTCGCATACATGAACCTGTCTAGCCACGGTGGCGAGGTCTTCAACTGGTTCCTGAACATTATTAGTGTTGCGGGCTTCATTGCGTGGTCCTGCATCTGCATCTGCCACCTCCGGTTCATGAGTGCGCTCAAGGCGCAGAACTTCGATCGCGACACGCTTCCGTACAAGTCCTGGGGCGGTCGCACCCTCGCTTGGTACGGTCTGGTGTTCTGCGTCATCATCACCATCACACAGGGCTTTACCGCGTTCGTCCCATGGGTCACGGAGGACTTTTTCATCGCCTACATCAGCTTGATCCTGTTCGTCATTCTGTACGCCGGGCACAAAATTGTAACGCGGTCCAAGTTCATCAACCCGGCTGAAGCGGATCTGGTCTCTGGAAGATTCCAGGAGGAGCTGGCAGAAACATGGGAGGATAGCCCGAGGAGCCGGTGGAAGAAGGTCCTGAATGCAATTTTCTGAGCATGAGGCCGATTTGATGGGGATCTCCAAAAGTCGTTTCGAATCGCATCGCATTTGTTTCGAATAGCATCGCATAGCATGGGAGTTGGGGATCGCTGAACTTTTCTAATTTTAGTGCTATATACCACCCGATAATGTATACTTCCGTCTGCCCTATCGCATATATGCATGGAAAGGAGTTGGCCCGACTCCTGCGCAATTTGCAAAATTTGACCAGCCGCACTCTGATATCATCGCTTTCCAGAAACATCTGCGCGGCAGTACGCACCTTTCACGCCAGCCAAGGCTTCACGTGGAAAAAGTCACAGCACTTCTCCCTCGCTTCCAAACATAGCGCGCGCTTGGGATGAAAAGAAAAGGCTCGGAATAGATTAATGTGGCGCGACAATTGGTCGAGAGACGCTCAAGAAACGGGTTATTTTGCTGTCGATGATGTAAATGTTGGCCGCAGGGCTGTAAAGCACAGGCATGTGGTAGTGCTGTGTGACGTCGATCCAGCGCAAGCGAGCCGGTCGCGCTTGCTAGTTGCATGAAAGGGGCAGTGTCGCGGGGCGCTATGTGGCTCCGCACCCAGCAACGCTCTTGCCTCCTGCACGAACCCCAGCGCTCCACAACACCAACGGCATCCTTCCGCCACACATCGCACATCTCAACGCCCGCAAAGCTTCGCTCAGGCACGACTCTCGCCGCCGTCAGCAGAGCGAGTGACGCAGGGCAAGCCAGCAGCTCATCCTCAGCCCTGAGTTGGCGCTGGAAACATCCGTCTTCCTACTCTTAAGCTCGAGCCCCTGTCCTATACAACTGCTTCAAGCCGCCGTCTGTTCTAGCCGCTCTGGCCATCGTCACCCGTCATTCGTCTCATCTTTCCGTCCTAGCCACAAGCTTCTCCACAGCTCTGCGATCGGCGCCTGTCGCTCCCGCTGCGCCAACCGCACGTTTCAACGGTATGCGCCACGAAAGGTCAACAGCTGCTCGCCACCCAGCGATGCCTCTTCTGCTCACGGGCTAAAGATGCTCTACGAGAAGGAGCTATTGACAGCTGCACCAACGGGCCATCGTTACTCAAAGAATTCCTCCGCTGCAGGGACTCTCCCAGATGGCGAGTCCTGCCGCATCACGGTACCTACATCTGATTCGCACAAGGGCCGCTTCTCCTTTTGCAAACCACAAGCATGGGGTTCCATGTCCGTCCGCCTGGTTTCCACATCCCCGCCTGTTTCCTAGCAGCGCTCGCTTCGGAGATGAACACCTTATGCAACAAACAGGAGCTTGCCAAAGCTCAGCTCGACGTCACTTAGTTTGGCAGAACGGCCTCACCGACTTCAACCTGATCTCAAGCAAGCAGGCTTCTCGAAGGGAAATGCGGCTCAATAGAAGCGCAACCTATCAGACCTGCGAATGCTAAACGTCGCGCCCCATTTGGAGTCTCTTGCGCCTGCCAGCGCATTTGATAGTGGCACTAACCCCATCTCGCAAATCGCCCTCCCCAGCGCATCACTGCCGCACGCAGCCATTTTCCCGAGATGGATCTACAAGCGTCCTTGATCTCGATAGCCAGGCAACTTGTCCCGAGCTCCACAGAATTCCCGTCTCTACCGGCTGCTCCACCACAAGTCCAGCCACTGACAGCGTCGATCCTAGAGCATTGAAGCTGAAAGATGGGGATCGACGTCACTTTAGCTAAGCTGGGCTGACAACCGGTGGATATCGATCTTGGAATCGCCCCTGGAGAGTTACGTCGGCCACGTTGTGGGCGAGTGCGACGGTTGCGCTGCCTGAACATCGATGATGATCACGCCAGGAGAGGAAGTCTGCGATGACGACGCCTAAGAGACTCCGCATGTGGATGCGGATAGAGTGCCGGCGTACAGGGCTGCATTCCCCTTGAGCTAACCCATTGACCCTGAGAAGTATAAAGAGGGCAGCAGTATCTCGACAATGGCAGCATCACACGGCTTCAACTTCCTCAGCAACTACTCCAACCTTCAAACCAAAACACCTTCGCCTTCGTTCCAATCTCCAACCCACTCACTCCACCACAATCACCATGCAGTTCACCACCATCCTCGCCTTCGTCGCCGCCGCCGTCGCTGCTCCCGTCCTCGATGAGCGCCAAACCGCCCTCTGCTCAGGCGCCACCAGCACCCCGCAATGCTGCGCAACTGATGTCCTCAACCTCGTTGTCCTGGACTGCGCTACTCGTACGCTACCCTTTCCACCATCCCTACTCACGCAATGCTAACCCCCGCCGCAGCCCCGACGACTCCGACCTCCATCAACAACTTCATCGACATCTGCTCGGCCGAGGGCCAGCAGGCCAAGTGCTGCCTGCTGCCCATCCTCGGCCAGGACCTCATCTGCTCCGACGTCAATCCCCAGCCTGCCACTTAAGCGCTTCATCATGGGTCGAAGCTAGCCTGGAATAACGGCTTGCCTTGTACAGTACGAATTGTCTGGATAATCCTCTGGGTTGGGCTCGTGCTGCATGGGTGGAACTTTGTTCATACCGTTCCTTTTTTCTTGGATGGGATTGGGGTCCTATGGATCGTAGAATCTAGCCCTCAATGATATCTTCTTCTGTTGAAATGCTTGCTTCTTGCGGAACTGTGATGTTGGGGATGTGCGCCGTGTATGTGAAGTAAGACTTGGTGTGTCATGTACGCCTACATTCGAACTACTCATCCCCACACACAGCTATAGTTACCACAGGTGTCTGAGTCACGTGCTCCTCCCCGCCGTTCCCAAAACCAATCCCCCGGGCACTTGGGCACCTGTAATCACAAGCACCCTTCCATGCCGCCCACGCGATTAGATCCCCTTCCCACACCCCGGTCGTAGACGAATTGTACTAATGCCAGTCTCGGTATTCAGCGGAAGCGTCTGGACACACAACACTCGCTGGTGCGGCCTTAAACCCTCCCTCCCTGCCTGGATAGACTTTACGGAGGCAACTTAGCATAAGAGAGTAAGGGTGTGAAGGAGGGAGGGGAGGGAAGGGAAGGGAAGGGAAGGGAAGCGAAGCGGGTAGGTTAGGTGAGATTAGAAATGGGGATGGGATAGCTGCAGTTGAAAGCAAAGCAAAAGCAAAACATGTTAAGCAGGATCAAGTAGTGCGTGTGTGGGTACTTGGGTTCCCCATAGCGCAGTATAGTATGATATAGTATAATACATTGCAAACTACAGTACGGCGAGAACGCGCATGTATGCAATACACCGTATCTCGCGAGTTTCGAAGCTATCTACCGTGTAGGAGTGGGAATAGCATGGTAGGAGTGGGACGTGATGTGATGTGATGCAATGCTCCTTCCACCCCAGCCCTCTTGTGCCTGCCTCTTCAAATGATGCATCCATCTACTTGCGCGAAAGTCCTCTTCTCTCTTGCTGGAGTCCTTGCTTGCTGGTTGTTCCTGGATCCTGTCTGCGGTCTGCTGATGATGGGAGAGCGGCAACGGAACGGAACGGTGCGGTATGCCTCGCCGTCCTGTCCTCTTTCTCGATGGCCGCGAGACGGACTCTGATCCATCCTTCCCTTCATTTCCTTCGCTTTCGGCGCGTCGTCGGGCCGCTTCTCGTCTCGGTCGGGGGGCTTGTGAGGCGTCCATACGACTCGACTCCACGTATTCCCCTCTCTCCCATCATCATCATCTACCCAAACCCCATCTCGCCCGGTTCGCAGCATCCTTGGCGCCACCGTGCAGCACAACACGCACCCTAATCCTCCACCCATCCATCCCCCTTTCCCTAAACCAAACGCAAACCCCTTAGCCCCTATCACCCACTTCATCTCACACCCACTTCATCTCACACCCACTTCATCTCACACCCACCTCCTCTCCGCCACCTCCCTCCCCGCCCCCGGACTCGGCAAATACCCCCCCTCCTCTAGCGGACTCACACTCAACGAGCTCACACTGCCCCTCCATCCCCCTCCTCCCCCTTCCCTTGCCCCCACACCCGCCAGCGGCGACGCCTCCGCCTCCGGCGGCGAAATCTGCAAGACCGGCAGACTGCGCAGCCCCACCGCGCGATCCTCGCGCGCAATCTCCGCCGCGTAGTCGAACGTCGCGTAGGCCCTGCCGGATTCTAGCTCTTCTGCTGCAGCGCTGGGTTTGCTGGGTGGCGTGCGTGTGTGCGCTCTGCTCGGCAGCTCGGGCACGGCGGCGTCGAAGTCGCCGGGGAGCTCGTAGATGGCGCGGGTGTTGGCGTCGGCTTCGACGGGTGGTTGGGGTTGTGGGAAGTTGCTGGGTTTCCAGTGCGAGGCTGGCGGGTATTGCTTTTCTTGCGGCCATGAGGGGGTGGTTGCCGATGCTGGCGAGGAATGGGTCGTGGTGGAGGGAGTGGTGGAGGTGGAGGATGTGTTGGCTTTGGCTGCTATCTTCTTGCGGCGCTGGATGGCGAAGAAGGCGACGAGTGCGATGAGCAGGATGCAGACCGAGGCCGCGACGCCGATGGCGATGCCGCGTTTCATTCCTGGGAGGGCTGGTGTGTCTTTCTCTGCTCGTCTCGCGATGGGAGGAGTGGATGTTGATGTTGGCGCCATTTCGTTCTTTCTTTCTTCAACCGTCAACGTCAACGCTCTTGCTCTTGAAGAATCAAAGGTCCAGTCTCTCAAACGGACGAAATAAACGCAAGACACCCAACATTGGCACCCGCACCTTTTTGTTCCTCCCACAGCACCGCACCGCACCGTCGTCGTGAAACGGTAAGCCAGGCCCCCTGCATGCGGCGTAGCGTAGAGGAAGGCGGCGCAGCCTCACCAAGGCAACGAGCGAGGCACATTCTGTTTGACGTTTCGCGCGCTGCGTGGTTGTGGTCTATTAACCGGGGGCGTAGTGGTAAAAATGGGGGCGGATGGGCGCTTAAGGTAACGAGTCCTAGCCTTGACAGCCAATGGCGTGGGATTTGCCTCGCCTGATGGTGATCGTTGTGCCTTGCCGCAGCGTCTGTTCTTCATGCACCACATACGATACTGAGGCTCGAAAGATAGATGTTTGCAAGAGTGTTTGGCGGGAACGGACGAAAAGAGATGTCATTCCCAAGGAAAATCCTATCTATACGCAGGGAAAGCAACGCACACGCGAAAAAAAAAACCGCACCCAGCCCAACCCACACCCCTTCACCTGGCTATGTTGAAATGCAAAGGGGAGTCCCGTGAGGGCCTCAACCCGATGGAAATCTCAAGCCGCGATGAAGGGGATAGGGGGAAATACCTAGGTACAAAGCAAAGAAAAAAAAACAACGCCAGAGAAACCAATCCACCACCGATACCGAAGAAAGGAGGCTACGACGATCCGAAGATCGGAGCTGGGGAGACTGAAAAGAAAGCAAACGCCTGCACGCAAAGAAAAAAAAAGCAGAAAGCAAAGCTTCGACTGTCCGAAGACAGGAGCCGGAGAGACTTCATACATGAAGGAGGGCATACATGATCGAAAAAAAAAAGAAAAGGAAAGGAAACCCGAAAAAAAGAAGATCCGCCGAGCGAATCTATCCCCTCCTCTTCCCACCACCAAGCACCTTCCGCAAACCCGCCCTCCTCTGGTCCCAGCTTGCGCGCTGGAGACGAACGTCGCGCGGCTGCAGCGGAGCAGCAGGGCCCGGAGCCGGAGCAAGGACGACAGGCGGCAGCCAGGCGACAGGGACTGGTGCCGGCGCAGGAGCAGGAGCAGGAGCCGGAGCGGGAGGAGCAGGAGCCGGCATCTCCAACCACCAAGCAGGCGGCATCCGGAAATGCAGCGGCACTCCGGCGCACTGGTCGGCGATCGCCTTGAACTGGGCGAACCAGTCCGGGAGAGAGACGGTCGGCGGGGGCAGGACAGGCTCGACCTGGGCGGGAGCCGGAGCGGAAGGGACGTCGAGGGGTCGCGGCATGGGAGCCGGAGCTGGAGTCGGAGCTGGAGTCGGAGTCGGAGCCGGAGCCGCAGGCAGAACTGGACTGGGCGAACGCGGCGGCGGGACGACGGCGACAGCGACGGTGACGGCGGGCGACGGCGGGGCGACAGCAGGCAACGGCGAAGGCTCAGGCTCAGCCCGCCGAGCGGGCTTCTTGCCCTCGCTCTTCGCCGCAAGGAGCTCGATCCTGCTCTTCCGCTCCTCGTCGGAGAAGCTTGCCCAGCGGAACGAGCCGAAGCGCTCGACGCGCCTACCGTTGGCGAAGTGCTCCTCCTCATCCTCCACCAAGAACGTGGCGTCCCGACCGACGCGCGCGAACGAGGACCCGGCGGGCGACAAGCGGGGCGCGAACGAGTGCTGCCCCGGGTTGCGGGCGAACTGCGCGAACGTCCATCCACCCCCACCAGCTTCAGAGGAGCAGACGGGAGGCAGCGTCAACGGGACCGATGTTTCCACCGGCCACTGGACGCGCCACGCCGCGTCGCCCTCATTCACCGGCGGAGGCGGAGGAAAAGTCGACGAAGGACGGCGGAGAGCTTGTCGGCGCTCGCGGCGCGGGAGGAGTGGCGGCGAAGCGGGGAAGGAGCCCGGGACGGAAGGCGTGCCAGAGGCAGAGGCCGGAGAGTCGTGGTGCCCGAAGGCGAGAGAGAGGTAGGCAGCGGTTGCCCGCGCCGTGATGTGCTCCCAGGAGCACAGAAGCCCGAAGGCGACGAGGAGGAGGAGGAACTTGGCGAGTTCCTTGTCCATTGTGGACGGAGAGAGCTTGCTGCAGAGAATTGGGGGGGGCAGCGGGCAGCGGGCAGCAGGAAGACGAAGCTGTCGGCGAGCGTGCGGACAGCGACGAGAGGAGAGTGGAGGAGGTTTGGAGCGCAAGAGGTGGGCGAGGACGAGTATTTATGCAGCTCGCTCTGCGTGACGGTGAAGGCGACGGAGAACAATATTACGTACACGGAAGGGGCCCACTCCGAAACAGGCAACGACGGCGAGCCAGAGGCAGGTGAAGGTGAAGGCGAGGATGAACAACAGTACAGATACGGAAGGAGCGCGCTCCGAAACCGGCAGCGACGGCGAGCCAGAGATAAGTGAGCAACAATAGGAAGAACAGACAGTATTCCTAGATAGGAAGCGACGGTAACGGTAACGTGTTGAGATAAGAGAGCAACAATATGATGAATAGACGTGAGAAGCGACAGCAAGCTGGCAGTTGTCGGGCACAATACCACTGAATAGACGTCCGCTACTTCGCGGCTCACCTCACCTCACCTCACCTCGACCGGTGTATCTGCCTACTGGAGGACTCCAGGGTCACCTAGTGTATAACGCGCACACGAGTTGCGGAAAAGGTGCTGGAGGACTCCAGGCTGGGGTATTACCAATTCATCATTCATCATCGCCATAAACCAACCAACACCGCCCTATGCAAATGTATCCCATCTATATCTAGCCCTCTATGCCCTTCGCCGGAGAAGGCTTGAACACGCGATGTCTAGCCAAGAGCTGAGAGATCATGAAATGGGAGACGTCTTCGTCTGCCCAGTAGGAGAGGTGGCTCGCTATGCTAGCGAGGAGAGAGATGTCGAAGGCCTGTAGATGCGTCAACACACTCTCACCAATAGCGTGGAGGGGATAGATAGATGGCGGAAAGGGGAACGTACCCCTTCTTGAATGCTGTAATCCACTCTCCCGTTAGCATTCAGCGCCCGCACCTTCGCCTCCTCCTTCCTTAACTTCCTACTCCTTTCCTCAAGCTCTTGCCACTCAAGGTCCTTCTCGATGTCCTTGCTACCATCGTCGCTCTCCCTGCTCTTCCTCCGCTTCTGGAACCCGGCGTATAGAGTCTCGATCTCAGAGTCGATGAGCGTGGGTGGATGCTCGCCGTCATCCCCAGGTGCGATAGGCTCCTCACCTAATCTGCGCTTTCGCTCCTCGTTTATGAAGGCTATAGCTGGCTGGTCGAGACCGGGCAACATGCCGCCTGAACCAGGACCAATCGAGAGTGGCCGCGAAGACCTTTGGCCGTGCGTGAGGTCATTGCTCATTTTGGCGGCATCGTTTCCAGTAATGCCAAGACTGCGATTGAGTAGACCGCTGGCGATTCCTGAACTAACTGAACTCCAGAAATCGGTCACGCCTTGGCCCACTCTCGCCCCGATGCCGGTCAAGCCTTGGGCTGCGGGGGCACCAAAGATGCCCTTCTTCGTGTATGGCAGAGGCTGTGCTTTGAGACCGGACATGGCTGGTGAGATGAGAGGCTCGAGACGGTAGCTGATGGGATCGGTAGGGTGGAAGATGTTGAACAGCTGCTTGCACAGTGGGGAAGATACGGTGACGTCGCTTGCTGGGTTGCGTTCTGAGTCTGGCGAGAAAGGATCGTCGAGGGGACTCGCGGGCGTCTGCGCAGGTGTGAAGGAAGCCGAAGGTCTGGCAGCAATAGTGCGGCCTTTCAACATCTGGAACAGCCCAATGGGCGAGCCGAGGGCGTAGAAGTCTTCCACCTCGAAGTCAAGCTTCAGACCCTCTGCCGTATTGCGGCGATTCTTGCTTGACTGAGACTGCGACTTCGAGCGCGGGTCCTTTTGTTGGCACAGGATGTCGAACATGATAGCAGAACCGAGAGAGTGCCCGATCAAGCTCACTTTTCCAGTGAATGAAGGGTTGCGTTCTTTGAAAAGACTGTAGATGCGGTTGCACTCCTTGACCACAATACGGGAGATATGACTCTTATAGGCTGGACTTTGATAGAGCAGGATGTCCAAAGCGAGGTCGGTCAGCAAGTTGCGCACAGCTGGAACGCCTTCGACCGTGATGTCTTCCAGTTTGGGATACTCCTGATCTTCAAAGTCCAGGTCTCCCAGATCGTGCTCCTTGCGATTATGCTTCAAGCCCTGGGAGGGAAAGTCCAGGAGATGGCGCCAGCAGATGGGAAGAACTTGGATCCGGCTGTTCTTAACATCCTTGTCTACTTCGGCGTTGAGGGCCTGCAGGTCAGTTGAGTTTGAATAGACAGACTTCAGCGTCTTTCGCATTGAGTTGACGTCGTGGATGAAGTTGACGCTCTCCATGCGCATGCCGAGCCGCTGACCTATGCCATGAGTTACCAGAAGGAGATGTTCAATCTCCCGACCCTGTTCGCCCTGGCTTTGGTCTTTGTAGTCTTCGCGCATTTCCTTCTCATCCCGCTTCCGGATCTCCTCCTCTTGTTGCTCGGGATCTTCCTCATGGTTGGAAGTCATTAGGGAAGACATTTGGCGCTCAAGAGTTTTTCTACGGGTCTCGGACGGTGACTCTCGACCCTCGCCGTCCTCTGCGCTTGCTGTGTCGGACGCAGCCGTCTCCGACTCAGTACCTGTGCGCCGCTTGCCGTGGTCTTCTCCGTAGGCCAAGGGAGGGGTCGCAGGTTGCTCCGCCTCTTTCTTGCCAGCTTCTTCCTTTGCAGGCTTTGCTTCCTTCTTCTTGGCTGGGTCCACGAAACCACGGATGTACTTTGTGCCCGCGAAATGCGCACCGCCGGCAAATCGTTGGTAAAGGGTGCTTCCCATCTGTGACCACATGTTATCTGTCAGTATCCAGGCCGTCTTTTCATCTTGGTACGTGACCACCCAGTTCATATGGGCGCCGAAGAGACGGTAGGTTCGCGACGAGTCATCTGGAGGCGTCTTTTCAGTCCCCGGCTTGGCCTCGGTGGCGTTGGCGTCCGCACTCGCTTGTCCTCGCAGATCGTCGAATGAGGATTTGGGTGTGACCGGATTCGACGTAGAGTCTCGGTTCAACCTGCCCAGCTCTTTGCGATAGTCGTTGTCGACCTTCATGTTGAGCGAGACGGGGCGGGTTCGCGGCTGCGATGCCGAACGCTTCTCTGCCGGCTTTGCAAACCGCCATGGCTTGACCTTCAAATAGCCTTCCTCAAGTTGTGTTGCCAGATTTTCATCGCAGGGCTCTCCGTCGGGTGTGAACCATGTCCCTCGCTTCACATCGTAGACCGGTCCGAGCCAGTACGCAGGGGATAGCTCGCGCGTCTCGATCTCAACATTAAAAAGGTAGTCCTCATTCACTGGCACCTTAGTGACGGTCTCTGGTTCTTGTTCCAGGCCCGTCTGAGCAGGCGAGATCGGACTCAGTATGCCCTTTCGCAGCGCGGCAGCTTCTTCTTCTTCGGCGGTTTTCTGGAACGCGGTCTCGATGGCACGGGAGTCTTCGGGGGAGAAGGGTATCCACTTCTTGGGCTTCGGCAGAGGCTTGTCAGGCTGCACGGCGGTGGAAGCGAAGGGCTTGCGCTTGGGAACCTGAGCAGCATTGAGTCAGCGGCTTGCGGGATGCGTGGGGAGAAGGCGTAGAAGAAACAATGGCTGTGTTATCGTATTCGCATACATACGAAAGGAATCTACTTACATCTACGGCATGGAACCATCTCACAGCAAGCGAGGGACAGTCCTGAGGATACCTCTTGAGACTCAGCCTGTGCCTCCGATTCACCATATGATCTCCACCTCGTTGTGGGCCTACTCCGCTGGCTGCAGCCTTATCCTTCTTGTCCTCTTCCGCATTCTTCGGCGTCTGCGGCGGCTTCGGGGTGGCACTTCGCGATCCCCAGGGCGACAGGGCGTTGATGCCTGCGGAGAGGAATCCGGGCTTGTTTTCAGGTGTCGACATTCTGTCGTGCGGCAAGGCGTCGCCGCCTCCCGTCAACCTCGCGAGCCAGCTGTCGTAACGCGTGTGCTGTGTTTGGATTCGGGGCCTTGGAACGAGCTTTGGGAGTTGGAGCTGCTGGCGGAGGAGGGGCAGGGCGGTTCGGCGGGCCAATGCGATGACTGCTGGGTTGTATATGTGGTGTAAGGAGCGACTAAGTGAGGAGAGTGGAACAGAGGGGTATACAGACTCAGAGGAGCGCGACGGCAGGATGGTGGGCGAGTGACTTAAGACATGTATTACCTTGCATGTGGATCAAACGTCACAGGCGCGCGCCACATGCCAGCCACCAGCCACAAGAGCTCCCCGCATTCCTTCGCATTTCCCATAGCTTCCTTCGATCCCTCCCCAAAATAATACGTGAAGTGCAGCAGCAATGCTCGAATCTTCCAGACCGCGTTCTTCCTCGATTCCGCGCTCCTACCACAGAATCCGCGTCGACAATGGCCGCTTCGCTGAGGCCGACGCGGGCGAGCTGGGGCGCAAGCTCCGGGCTCTTGACGGCCTCCTATCCTCAGTTCCCCCATCACAACACCGCGACCTAAGCTTCGGCTCTATCCTAAGTTCGAGCGACAATGACCAGATCCTCTCTGACTCCGACGGCGATGCCTCCCGCGACCTTTTTGAGCTCCTCGATGGCTTTCCACGCCCAGATCTGATTCCCGCGACCTTCCTCGAAGCCTACACCGCGGCCCTGCTCGGCAGACCGTTCCTAAACGAATACAGATGCACTGATTTCAAGAAAGGGAGGGATCCCACCTGCTCAGAGGTCCTGCGTATCCTCCCGCGCATCGATGCAGTAGTGGATACGAACCTCTCCGCAGCCTTCAATGCCGCGAACGACACTGGCAGGTAGCCTTGTCCAGCGGTACCACACCGTCTCTAACGATGACCTAGTGCCGTCATTCCCCTTCTTAAGGCTCCCCGCAGAGCTTCGGCTGCAATGCTACGCGCATCTCCTTCCCCGTCCCACGCACCTCTCCCTCTTCGACCATCAGAACCGAGCCCGCAAGGCCCCGAGAACGACCTTCGCTATCCTGCGCACATGCCGCCAGCTACACGACGAAGTGTCCAAGTACTTCTACGACAAGCAGGTGCTTTTCCAGAAACTTGTCTGCCCGTTTCCGACTTCCATAAGGCATGCAATCCATCTAGCACTAGACTACGAGACAGTCGCCGGCATGGGCGCTCGTACTCGCCTATACTTCAAGAGGCTGGAGGTCCAGGTTGATTGCGTACCTAATCGGAGCGTTAACATTCCTCCCTATTCCGCGGTTCCTAGAGTAGAAGATTCTTGGGGGGAAATGCTGAAGCTCCTTCCAAGCCTAGAGACTGTCGTCGTTTCGTTCCCGCCGCATAGTCGTGAGACTGCAAGAATGTTGCACAAGAGGAGAGCGCCTGTGAACTGGCTCATTGACCAGATTCCAGACCGAATGCAGCTTCTGTGGGACTTTCGGCACTGGCAAGATGAGGAAGGGGAGCGCTTGGTCGCGGAGAGGATGCAGTTGGGCTGGCGAGGCGGCCTGCAGCACGGGGAAAGTGTGCTCCGAGTGACTTAGGTCCGTCGCTCGTCACTCTATCCAGTAGCGAATCTGCAATGACGTCTAAGCAATGGACCAAGTCCCTAGGAGACAGTTATCGAACCTTGGAATGTCATCACGAATTGCTCACACGGTGGGTTGAGCCCGAGAAGTCCCCAGCACCTTGTTCGCCAAGAGCCAGGCAGAACCTCACCAGCTAGCGCAAGTGCAAGCACGATTTGCTTGGCGAGAAGAGCTGCATAATATCGCCGTCTGGATTTTGATGGTATGCTACGTCTTGTGAGGTCGCGCCGATTTGGTCGGCGCGTTCACACCCCTTGTACAATCTATCAGTTGTTCCTCCCTGAGTTTCATAAACAGTCGCGCTATGCAAAAGAAAAAGAAAAAAAAGGCGAAAAGTAGAAACAGCTGAAAAGTGGGTTGAATGAAAGGAAGAAGAGAACAAGGACCTCGTCAACCACCACCGCCGCCTGGAGCCACATTTCTATTCAGGGAGAGCTCCCTACTTCCGCTTCGGCATCTCACTCCACGGCCTCGCAGCCCTGATCTGCTGCACCCTCTCCGGCCTTTCCAACCCCAGCGGCCCACTAATCTCCCCCTCCGCCTTCCCCGCCACACCCGCACTCACGCCGCCCACTCCCACTCCACTTCCCATATCCGCGCCCTTATCCGCAAACCCCATCTCCTCGTCCGCACTACCAAACCCAAAGTCCAGCTTCTCATCACCTACGCTGCCCTCGGGAATCGGCTTCTTCGGATCATACAGCGTGGGAATGGCATCGCGCAGCGTCTGGGGCCGCACGGCCTGGTACCCATGGCCCATACCGAGCGCGGAGGCCGTGGGCTCGAAGCTGCAGGCTTTGGAGTCGCGCGCGCGGTGGCAGGCGTGCAGGGTGGCGGCGAGGGAGGCGCAGAGCGCGAGGAAGAGCAGCGCGCCGCTGAGGGTGGCGTAGGCGGTCATGAGCGGGAAGAGCATGCTGAAGCCTCGCAGGTCTGGGGAGGATGATGCGTCGAGGGTGCGGGCGCGCAGCGCTTCGAGCTTTAGATCGAGGCTGAGGGTTGCGCCGAGGGAGGCGGCGCTCGCGAGCATGGAGAGGAATTCGAGGGGCAGGAGGAGGGCGGCGGATATTCGGAGGCGTTCTAGTGTTGTGGAGAGCAGGATGAGGGTTGTGGCGAGGGAGACGAAGGAGCCCTGGGGTTGGATTGTTAGCTGGACGGTACCTAGGTATTGGAGGGAGAGGGATGAGGTGAGGAGGGACGACGTACGGCGGCAATGGCTATCCAGACTCTGATCGGGCTTCCCAGCACGGCGGCGAAGAAGGATCGCCAGGCGTCTTCGCTGGCGGGCGGTAGGGTGACCATGTCCAGGATAATGGAGCCCCGGATCTCGATATCATGGATGATCACCTTGGCTGCTCATTTCGTTAGCTATCTTCGATCTCACTGCTCTTCCCCTCATCACCAACTATCATGAGGAAGGCAAACATGACTTACACCAAGCGCCCAACCCAACAACCCCCAACGCACCCAGCACAACCAACACCCTCAGTCCCGTCAACGCAATACTCCCAGCGCCCATCTTCCCTTCTCTTCAAACAAACAAACGAGCGTAAAGGATAAACCCAGAACCAGCTGGCCAGCAAGCAGCTCCCAGAGCGCTACCGAAGCGAAAGCAAGCGACAAGCAAGCAAAAGAATGGAATTAGCCTGACGAGGCGTGCGGAGGCAGAAAAGCGCAACTCAGGCTGAACGTGAACGGCCGTGGGCTTAAAGCCCCCTCCTGCCTGCCTGTCCGGCATCACGCATGCATGCGGCCTGGCTTCATGCTTGCGGTCGGCACCCAGCGACCCGGACGCAGGAGTGGTGTGCTCGAATCGCGGTGACGCGTGGGGCTGGAAAGTGCCGTTTGGGGAGTAGCTCATGCAGGAGTTACAAGTCCGATGTACTGTAAGAGCACGACGAACGTGTTGACTAGCCAACGAGCGGGGGCGTAGGAGAAGGGGGCCATGCCGAGCTTCCCGTGCGTCGTGCGAGGTGTGAGCGTGGATGTGCCGCATGGAAGATTGGCGTTCCGATGCGAACGCATGCGGGCGGTGAGCGATTGTGGAGAGGACTTACCTTTTCTAGGAATTGGTTGCTGGAGTAGGAGTTCATGCTGAGACGAGACGGGGTTGAGGCATGAAGGTTGGGTTTGGTGTTGGTAGGGTAGGGCTGAGGCTGAGACGCGTTACAGATGTGAGGGAACCCCTGCATAGATGGGCATGCCGGACTCGAAAGGGTCGAGACTGTTAATGACGTAGATTGTGACTGTTGGGTGGATAGCGCTCGCGCTGGCGTACTTGCGAAAAAAATAATTTTATGGATGGGCGTGGGATCAAGGTACGTTGTTGAATTAGAATTAGCGCCCGAACGCCGAGGATATCATCGCGATGCTCGAGGAGGTTGAGTGGGAAAAAGATGCTGCAATCGAGACTGAGACAAAGGAAACCGAAATAATAGTCAAAATGTAGGCGGCATGATGGTAAGAAACCAGGGGGTTCACACTTCCTGCATCGGGACCTCGACGTAGCCGTTGTACTTCCGATCCTTCCACCATCGCCGTATGGCGTTCATCAGCCACGAGAACGTGACGCCGAAGCATATCAGGGTGATGCAGAACACCGTGAAGCGAAGCGCTCGAGAGTTCTTGACTTCCTTCCAGCTGTTGTATCCGCCGTGCTCGACGCTGATGGTGACCGAAGTCTGCATAACCGTTAGCACGTATATTCATCGAGTCAAAGTATTCACAACGCACCTGAGCAATCTGAATCACTTTAGTAATACCAAGCGACCTGCCCTCGGCATCAACCGCAACGACGCGGATGTACGATCCGCGGTCCTCTGGGAGCTGGATTTCCGTCTCGAAGCTTGTCTTTGGGTTTTGCGCGGCGACCTGCCACTCAATGTCTTCGGAACCGCTGCGCTTCTCGCCTGTTTCTAGCACCCATCCGACCACCTCGGTTGCACCGTTCCAGCTCACAAATACTGAGTCGGAGACGACTGCGAGGGAAGGATCGGTGTCGGGCGTGCCGGTCCAGTTGAACTTCAACACCCTGTAGCTCTGGACATCGCCGGTGTGGAAGCGGCTGGTCGCTCCGAAATGTGTTTCGCACAATGCGACGCCGTTCGAGGCGAATTCGGTAAATGCTGCGTTATATCCATAGCCAACTAGCGCGTTACCGTTGGGCAGGACCTGCGTGCTGCCCTGGGATGAGCTCGATATTTGCAGGGTGTTGATGAATTGGGTGTCTAGCTGTGCTGTCATGCGAGTGGTGTTGCTAGTGTCAATGCGGATTTTGAGAGCGCTGCTATAGGGTGTATTCTCTTGTTGCCCGGGCGCCCGGGCGCCATTGGCGAAGATGCTGATCACCGTGTAGTTTTCATGCCATCGGGCATCGTGCTGGTACTTGAAGTCGGTTGCCCTTCCTTCGGAGAGGTCGAAGAACTGATTGGGTCGGCCACCAAGCACCCAGATCAGCTCGCCAGTGCTTCCATTGATGTAGCTCACGGTGCTCGTGTACCGCGCCGAGACGAGATAGTTACCCCATGGGTCCTTCTCGATGCTGTTGATATGAAACCAGTCCCAAGGGTTGCCTTTGCTTCCACCGTTTCCCCGCGGGTGGAAGGAATCGGTGACGGCAAAGTGTTCCGATGCGCGCCATTGGAAGACGAGCTCGCCGGTCTCGATGTCGATCTCCTGGAAGACGCTGTCCCAGATGTATCCATGGGATGAGCCTCCAAGCTGTGTGAGGTCCGCCTGTTGTACGTCGTAGATGGTGATCAGAGCAGTACCCGTTCCGGTGAACCGAAATTCGTGCAGGTCTGCCTCTAGCCCGTTTGCCGCCTTAAGTCGAGCGACTTCTTTGTAAGAGGTATCCATCTATGCTGGTGTCAGTTGAGAGAGCATATTCTTGGCAAAGGATAAGTGTACCATGATGTATTGTCCGTTTCCATGCCCTCCGATGGCATCGTTCCCACTCCAGAAGGTGAGATATCGTTTCCCCTTATGCTCCTGAACCATCAAGTCATACGTCTGCTCGTAGCCGGTCACCGTCCAGACCATATTTCCCCGAGAATCCAATATCATCGGCCCTCGTGCTTCATCCGGGACAGCGTTACCCCGCGGATTGAACATAGTGTATGAGCCGTCGTCGCAGCTAGAATGTGTGCTCAGGATATTTAGACGCGGAGCTACGGCGTTGGAGGAGTAGAATCTTTGCATAGGATACGCGCCATATTCGCCATTTTCGAACTTTTGATCGTTGAGAAACGGAGGAGTATCACCCAGGACGCGCCCGAAGTCCTGGAGAACGAGGCAGACAAGGAGCGACTTTGGAAGGCGAAGAAATCCGGAAAACATGATTGAAAGAACGAAGACAGGGGCATTGGTATGTACAATTGCCGGTTGCGATATGAACAGATGACGGAAGACTGAAAGAGGAGAAGCTGAAGGAGAGGCAAAATATACTGGCCGGGTTTGCGATGTACAAATATTCTGACAATCCCTACTTCACGTCCCCAACATAGTTTGCCGCGTAAGGTCCTGGGTACTCTGGCGAATCGCCGGAGCACTAGAGTAGATATGCATTGTGCGTCGTCACCGTCGGAAGCAAGTTGGAGGACTATCAATGGCATGGTACGACGACCCCTGTGCGCCTACGTCGGGCAACGGCGCAGGTCGGAGCTTTGTTGGCCTGAGTTCATGACCCCGTTCTCGCCATGTCCTCGGGATGCACACCCAAAGGAATCTGTCTTCTCTCGCGTTGATCAAACTCCCGACAGCCTTTCGGCCAGCATTGCGGCTGGAAATAGCACTCCGTCGGCCAATCGTCATGCGAGTCTGAAGCGCCGATCTTTGGGGCGCGACCCTGGTCGTGGAAACGTTTCGGTGCCACGAGTGCTTTATCTGATTAGTGCCGGATGTTTCTGCTCTTAGCTCGTTGTGGAGTGACGAATGCGAGGCTGGGTGGACCAGCGATTGCGCGGCACCTGGCCCTCTCCTGAGGAAACAGCGGGGCCATTCGCGTGCCGCGCCAGGTTGCGGCGGGAAACGGAGGAGCAGTGTTGATAGCGATATCCGCGAGCGCGGAGGGACGGTGTAGACGAGACGCAAGTCGAAAGGAGGGATGAAGCAGAGGGGACGGGAAAATGCAGAGGATGTCGCAGAGATGCGGGCGCGGGAAGGAGCAGCCAAGAACAAGCTTTCGTCGCGTCTTGGCTTAGTGCTTGGCGCTGCTACACGGTTCGTCTCAACACCAGTTCTCCTCCCACCGCCCTTCCACATGCCCTCTGACGAGCTGGCCGGTTGATACGCGCTCGAAACTGCACCGCCCGCGACTCCTGCCCTCCATTACGCTGCTCACATGCAACGGCCTTGCAGAAGCCGTCACGGCGCAGCGCCGAACGCCTCCAATGACGCCAGACCCTTTCGCTGCTGACGCCGTGCCCTTCACACATGCTTACCGCCCGTCAGCTCCAGCTGAAGTCCCTCGCGACGGCAGTGTGCCTTTTGCCTCTTTTGGGCCACGTGCAACCTGCTTCTGTCGACCTCTTCTCGGGACTACCCCGACAACAACCTTTCGGAGAGGTGCTACTCCTTGGTAGGGGATGGAGAATTAGGACTCCCAAAGGAAGCTGACTGATCTGCCCTCTCAATAAGCTCGACTGGTGAGGTATACCGGTCGCTACCGGTCGCCATTTGTGAAGAAGCCCTCCAAACGAGGTCGTACAGCCCTTGCATCCTCATAGAGCAAGGAGGCGGTCAGGTCTCAGCTGCCTAGAATGTGACCTGAACGCCGAAGAGAATGGCGGTCGATGGCCTGATCGTCTTGGCTGCCGCCGAGAGACGCCCATTTCATACAAAGGCCCTCGCTCTCCGGTGCGATAATGGAGTTCGGAGTCGCTCCATCTCATTGTAGCCAGTCTCACTTTCAGCCTCACCTTCAGCCTTGCTGATTACATACCCTTTGTTCCAGAATGGGCTCCATCTCTCCAACTTCCCTTCGGGGCGAGGTTCTCGAAAGAACCCACATCTTGGAGGAAATTCTCGACCACGTCGACGAGTACGCCAGAGAGTTCGACAAGATCGACTATGACGCCCTAAAGGACCAAGTCCTAAAGCCCGTCATTGCCGAGACATTCGATCCCGAGACCCAGATTCGTGGTTTCCTAAGGACCTTCCGCCACACTCCAGTATACAAGCTTGCCTTTTCGAAGATTGAAAGCGAAGAGCTTAAGCAGCAGATCGACGACTTCATTCATGGGAAACGAGCAGACGACGTGATTGGGGGCAAAGGGTTTCACCTCGCATCCCATAAGAGTCCTCCCGTCCGCCATCACTTTTCTCTGCTTGAGGAGTTGAAGAAATTGGTGATCAGTGGCCTCGAGTTGAAGGCCGCCGTCAAGGACATCTTCCATCCCAAACACAAGCATGTGAAGGACCTCCCTGTCGTTTACGAGGATGCGAGCAGCACAAAAGTCGTCGAGGTAAGGGTTCAATGCGTCCCATGGGTAATGAGATAGATAGCTTACCCCCTGAACAGTGCTTCAGCGAGGTTCCTTTTGAGAACTGGGGCCAGACGGTGAAAAACTTGCCCAAGTTTACTTTCCTGCCTACCACAGTCAGAGGCGTACAGAACGTGGTTCAGTTCGCTGCGGCCAAGAACTATCGCGTTCGATGTGCAGGATATAGGCACAGCTGGAGCTCTATCTTTTCACAGGACAACGAGGTCTTTATCTCCTTCGTCAACCTCCACACCGTCACCACACTCCCAGATCCGATGTCTCTTATTCCGGGAGAATACGATCCGACGACAGTGCCTGAGCTCAAGACAATTGAGTTGAAGGAAGAAACGGTGCCAGGGGAGAAGAGACTTTGCCGTGTGGGGGCTGCGGTCACAAACGAGGAATTCAGACGCTGGGCTGTCGCCGGAAAATCGTGGACGCTACCGGCTGATGTCATTCTCGTCGAGGTAAGCAGTTATGGGCTCCAATCGCCGCCATTGGCGGTCGAGAACACGCGCATTGGCAGACTATAATTGTAGTGGATTGTATTGGCTCACCACTTGCAGGTCACGATCGGTGGTGTCAACGGGCCCATCTGCCATGGCGCGGGCATTTCCCACAAGACCCTATCCGACTACGTGCGTCGTATCGAATACGTCGATTGCAACGGCAAGCTCCAAATCGTAGACGAGCCCCATCAAATCAAAGCGGCGGCAGGCGCAGTCGGCCTGCTCGGTGTAGTTACTCATATCACGTTCGAGCTGGATGCCATGTCATATGCGGTTATGGTAAGCCTTCCAGCGTGAAGACGATCAGCCTTCAGCTAACCTCATGTAGCAACCGCTCAAGGAAGATGTTGGACTAGGTGTGCCGCCTCTAGATAAGAACGACATCCCTGTGGCGCTACGGAGTGATTGGTTCAATGCACCTGACGCTGCTGAGCTCATCGCGAAGGCGGTTAAGGAATTCGAGAGACGTGCCGCCAATGACTACTATAGCGAGTAAGCCAATCATCATCTCTAACTCGAGCAATACTTACGACTCCAGGTGGTTTTGGTTCACGTATCAGAGGAAAGTGTGGACGAACACTTTCAATACCACCCATGACGCTGCCGGGGCGATCAACTACCCAGATGATGGCAACGTCTTCTTGCAATGGGTGCAGGGCTGGTTAGGAGGCGTGATTACCGCTGTGCCTTTCTTTAACGCCATACCCGGATACTGGCAGGCTCAGCTCATTGCGTCGCTAGGCATGGCTGCACTTCCGCCAACGCTGGGTGAGAGCAAGACGCCGACTTACAAAACACTGCTCCCGGACGCCTTGCATTTCCGCCGGGGAGTACAGAACATGAGGGTACGTGATTTGGAGCTGCAGATTCCACTACCGCCAAAGAAGGACGATCCCTCAAAGGCAGACTTCAGTATCGTCCAACGTGCCTGGTGGGACGTGATCAAGCTGGTATACAAAGATGCTGAGACCGGTGGGGACCCATCTTCCGCTATGCGTCTCGCGCTGGAGATGCGCATCATGGGAGGCAGCGACGTGCTCTTGGCGCCGCAGAAGGGCAACGATCTCGGCACAGTCTCCATCGAGGTTCTCACTCTTCCCGACGCCGTCACAGACGACGAGTGGCACGGGTTTGCGCAAAAGGTAGTCGATCTATGGATGAGCTACGGCGGCAATGTGCGACCACATTGGGCGAAAGAATGGGAGGCGTTCACTTTCAAAGGGCAGGAAGCGCGGAAGTACATGAAAGAGGTGGCGTACAAGGAGCAGATTCCAGAGTTCCGAGACGCCCTTGAAGCTATCGGGCGTCAGCATGGCTGGACGCTCGAGCAGCTGCAGAAAAGGTATTCGAATGAGTTGTGGGACAAGTTGGTCTACGAGTAAGGTGGGGGCAAAGTAAGTGACACTCATTCTTCCTTTCCTTTCATCACCTCGTCACACCGCCTAATATAATTTCTTATATTGTTGGGAAATTTATGGTCATCTGAAGACCTTCACCCCGCATTTGTTATGCAATGCGCCTTCCTGTTGGAGCATTTCCTTGCACATCCGACCCTCCGCTCTCTTGAAGTAGGTGTTCCCGGGCTTCCGAATCCACCTCGGCCGAGGACCAAAAGCATGTATATTGTTGTTGCGTGATCGACGAAGAAGCGGAACCTGCCATCCTGCATCTCGGCATTTTACAAGTGGCGGGAATAATCTTGATTCAGTTTAGGTCCCGAGCAAGGCACTTACCCATCCCCTCTAAGGCCTGCGGATAAAGCCTCCGCACCTGACGCCTGGCAACTCGCACTTCGCAAAGCTTCCCGATCTGTACAGTTAGTTGGCGTCATCATGGGCACCAATGCGCCTACTTGTGCTGATCGACTTCGGCACTAATGGGATGACTTGAGCACTAGGTTACACCAGCAGGGCGCCCTAGTAAACCATGCGGAGTTACACGCAGCTAAACCGAAAGTACAACGGCTATCCCACATCGCTCAGGAAGGTTCAAAAGCTCGCGCCCAGCGCTCATCTTTTGATGCTTGGATTGACAGCTTCGCCGAGACCAAAAGCGAGCGAGCAGACGCATACCTCGCAGCAATACGGGCTTGTCCCTGCATCGCACGCAAACCTATCCGATCTATATGAAACATCTCTTCCCCAGACTTGTACCCCGCCGCTAAATCACCGCTTGGTTCAACCTGTGCTTCTCCATCGAGGGACGTCGATTTGCAGACCATCGCTCAAGATGTTGACTGTCGCCCAGAGTCTCGCCTTGGGACCTTCACTCCTCGTAAGCACCCAGTGCCCATGCCTGCTACACAGCTAACTCTTCCAGCTTCTTTATGCCGTGCTCAAAATCTTCTATAACCTATTCCTCCATCCATTGCGCTCCTTTCCGGGGCCTCTCCTTGCTCGCGCAACCATCTTGACTTCTCAAAAGGTCGCCTACAGTGGGCGAATACATCTATGGGCACATGAACTCCATCAGAAATATGGACCAGTGGTGCGCATCGCTCCGAACGAGCTTTCCTTCATCGAGGCGCAGGTATGGAAGGATGTGTACGGCCATCGGGCCACGGCCTTTATGAAAGACAAGGAATTCTACGGCCCGGATTCGTTCGGCTCGCCCGTTGGAATCATCCGAGCGGATAACGTGGCTCATGCGCGGCAGCGCAAGTTGGTGTCGCATGCGTTCAGTGACAAGGCGTTGCGGGAGCAGGAGCAGTTGCTGAAGGGGTATGCGGCGTTGCTGGTCAGGAAGCTGAACGAGGCGATTAAGAAAGATGATAAGGTCGACATTATGAGCTGGTACAACTTCACCACGTTCGATATAATGGCCGACCTTACCTTCGGGGAGCCCCTCAAGCTGCTGGAAGAGTCGACGTACACGCCGTGGGTGCGCGCTCTATTTGACCACCTAAAGATGGTCATGCTCACGTCACTATTGCGGCAGTGGCCATTGCTAAACAAGACGATGCAACGACTGGTCCCGGAGGACGTCAAGGAGAAAAGAAAACTGCACATGGCGCACTCCTCAGACCGTATTGAGAAGCGTCTCGCGCGCAAGACCGACAGGCCCGACATCTGGACGTACGTCATGCGCTATATGGGCACCGAGAACGCCGGCAAGGGCCTCGCGCCAACAGAGATGCATAGCACTGGAGCGCTCTTCATGCTGGCCGGTACTGAGACTACGGCCACGGAGCTGAGCGGCATGACGTACTACCTGCTGAAGCGCCAGGAGAAGATGGAAAGGCTGAAGAAGGAGGTCAGGGGCGCCTTCTCCTCGTTCGAGGATATCACTATGGGTACACTGTCGCAGTTGGAGTACCTGGGCGCGTGCATCGAAGAGGGGTTAAGGGTGTACCCGCCGGTTGCTATGGGCTTGCCTAGGACGACGCCCAAAAATGGAGCCTACATTGCGGGACGATGGGTCGCTGGTGGGGTAAGTTAGGCCTCGGCGAGTCAGATTTCGGTGAGCTAGACTGACAGCACGTATGTATAGACCACGGTTTCCCTCGCCCACTACGCGGCATACCACTCGCCGTCCAACTTCAAAGATCCGGATTCCTACGTGCCCGAGCGCTGGCTCCCCGAAGGACAGGAGGAGTACGGATCGGATACCAAAGAGGTCGTCAATGCGTTCTCTTACGGCCCGCGCAACTGTTTGGGAAAGAAGTGAGTCGGATAGTCTCCACCTCAATCTGCTATGTGCTGACCCTTTGCCACTAGTCTCGCGAACCATGAAATGAGGCTCGTGCTTGCTAGTATCGTACTCCATTTCGACATGGAGTTGCTTGACGACGGGGAGAATTGGCTGGACCAAGATAACTTTATTCTTTGGAAGAAGCCCGCGTTGATGGTGAAGCTGACGCCTGTTGCGGAGAAGATGTGATGGTGAGTTTTTGCAGTGAGGCATGGATCTAGACTGCTATTGGTATAAGTGATCAGGGCAGACTGTTCGACTCGAGTAGTTGTTGGAAAAGCTCGGCTCCCCCTTTCTACTACAAAATAGCGTGCCTTCATCATGCTCGCGCAAATTTTCGTGCTTCACGCATGCATAACTCGCTTTCCTTCCTCACCTTCTTTTCCTACAAACCAGCATGTCCGAGCCCACAGCCCCCACGCAGCACTCCCCCGGAATGGACTCCTAATCCACACCCTCTCATCAGTCTACTCCTCTTCCTCCTTCCTCTGGAAATCCCTTCGCCTCATCTCTCTCGCATTCGCGCAATGGATCTCAAAGCTCCACGTCAAGCAATCCCTCCCCAAACACACATCTCCGCAATAGTCAAGCCCCGCACGCTATCTGCCATCCTCCTCTCCTCCGTTCCGTCTACAGTGGAAGAGGGGCACTGGCTGGGGTGAGGAGTCTCAGCACGGCGCTGGTGTGTTGGTGCTCGTTTGGGAGGGTAGTGAGAGCTACTTGAGGCTACGATGGGATCCCGATCGGAGAATTGACCCGATGGCTCAATTCACGGAAACAGTTATTATGCTTTCGGAGCCTTTTCGTCGACTCCGCGCGCCGGCTTTGATGACCATGAGTGTTCAAGTCTCCTCACTTAAATGAATAGACGGGCCTCGTTTCTTGTCGAGCAAACGCCCGTCTATGCCCTCCTTTCATCATAGGTCCCTGCGTCGGTATCTCCCCGTGGCTGCGGCGGAAGGAGCGCCAACAGCCGCCTGGAGATATCTCCCATATCAGCGAGGGCGTTTTTAATTTAGCTACTGTGGGAGGTAGCGTCTTCTTTATCAGGAAAGAAAGAAATGCGCGAACCGTGGCTCCCGCTGTCAACGATTCTAAGCATGTCTGGTACCGCAACGCGTAGCGGCTCAGCACTACGATAGCACTCTGGACTTATCAGGAAAGAAGAATGTTTTCAGCTCGGTCTACCTCTTCCCTTAGGAGTTATTCTTCTCATCCGTCTTCCACACATCCCAGCTTTCTGAAACCTAAACGCACAGCCCTGATTCCAAGCACGGCGGAATCATCGTTCTGAGGATCTCCCCCTTCCCAAGTACCCAGGTTCCGTCCGATTGCGGCCCATAGTCGCGATGTATTGCCAGAGCCATATCTCGAGCCCCCCACATGTCATGAGCCCCATGCCCCCATTGCGTGAGGACTGAATATGGCGCGCTGATAACTTGCATCCCCGCCCCTTTTCCGCGTATACCGCGACGGCCACCTCTTCCCAACCGACACCGCGAGGCTAGGGCTAAAGACGTTCGGCAGAGAATCCGGCTCTCCGTCCATCATGGGTTTCAGAAATCGATTCAAAGAATGCTTCGGAGTCCCTAGTAAAAAGCAGCCCGACACCTACATCGACGACGCCATTCCCCTTGAGACTGTATCTCGCTCATTGCGTCAGCTACCGCAGGCCCGGATTTCCAACTCACATGGAAGACCTCCAAAGCAGCCTTTTCCCAAGCCGTATCTATCTGCACGCAGGCAAGCATCGCATTCTTTCGCAAGAACCTCCACCCAAGAGTATCACCGCCGCCGACAACGTTTTTCCCCAGCGTCTCCGTCCATACCCCGCAACGCATCTCGACGGCGCTCGGAAACGCAGGGCCGGGAGCTAACTTTGTCGGCGCGTACGTCGGCACGGCGTCATCCTAGCAGACCATCATCGTCGTCGCTCGAGAATCACCACAGCGACGCAGGAACACCAACCTCCACAATGCCTCTAACTGAGCCAGCTCATCCCGCTATTAACTAGCGCCACGCATCTGCTCAGCAAAATACGCAACTACGATTGCTCCTCCGCCCTGAGCAGTTCGACTGGGACACGCCCTTGTGCGAAATGCTACCTCTAGACTAGAAACTCCAGCCCCACGCACATTTTAACCAAAATACGCAATTGCAATCGCGACCAGAGCAGTTTAACTGGCATACGCCGTTGGGCGAAATGCTACCCCTAGACTAGAGACTCCATCCCGCTTCTAACCAGCCCTACGTACATTTCAACCAAAATACGCAAGGGTAATCACGATTAATCCTCCCGCAGGAGCAGTTCGACTAGGACACGTTGTTGGGCGAGATGCTACCTCTATACTGGAAACTCTAGGGGACGCCGCCGCGCTGCGCTTTCGAACAAGCGCCCAGACAACTAGAGTATACACGCACTGCCCACGAGATGTTGTGGGATGCCCAGCAACAGAGGCGGGTGTGGGTGGTCGAGTGAGTCGGCTATGCCGCGCAGGCTAACGATGCGCAAGGTCAGTGCGCTTTTTGTCTTGCTGCTAGGTGTGGAATAGTGAAAGCTAAGCCTGTACAGACTACTACGGCATTGCGGAGTATCCCACGCGTCTTGAAAGAATTTCTCATCACGATCTGAGGATCCGCTGATCTAGTCGATGTTTAGTTCTGCGGTCGCTTTGTAGATTTGCGCTTCGTCTGCTTGAGCAGAGAAAGATCCTGCTAAGGCTCGTAGTATCACGTTAGCAGGTCATTTCTTATGATATCCCTACACTTAAGTTTATTTACCGCGGCCTGAACAGGAATTTTTGCCAAGGGGTATTCTTCAGGCCCTATTCTCATCGTCGAACTAGATTCGAATTTTTGGGCGTTTCTTGACGCATAGCGTGGTGTTCATGGACCAGTTGCCTGGGTAAATGACTTGCGTGGTTGAGAGGCCGGTTCTATCTGTTGAAAAGACAGACTGGATGTGTGTTAACGTGGGGGACATGCTGGATGTCATTTTTTCGCGCGTTTCAGGCAGGAAATGCGGTTGCTATGCTGAATAGAGGGTAGTTAGAGAGGGGGGCCACTTGACGAACCTGTTGCGATAGTTGATATCGTTTACGTGCAATTGAAATAGTCCCTCAACTTCGCCGTGCTGGAGGCGGGCGCCATGAGAAGCTTAGAACGCACTGTCCTGGGATAGTCGAAAAACTTTCAGATTTCCAAAGTAGATAATAACATCGCTTTTCATGCGTATAATTCTGAAGTGATTTGGCATAATATGCGGTTAGGTCGCGAGGGACAAGGCGCAGGCGAAGAAAGAGAGAAGGAAGACGTGGAGGGCCCGTATTAAAATTGCGACGGAAATCTTTATGTTGCTGATTATTATTCTTGTCATCTTAATTCTTCAACCGTTAGTGTTTGCTGTTGTTGCGGGCCCCTAACGTCAGAGAACAGAAACGTTAAGAGTTGCAGTAAATTATGACGCTGCGCAGGGATGCGTGCAGGATGTTGCCGTGTAAGTTGTTTTACATTAAATTGTTTCTAATTCGTTAAAAGTAGGCGATAGAGAGTTATAGTGTTGTCATGGTTCGCAGAGAATTATAACGAAATACCGTTTTAAGAATTTCTAGTAGTAAATAGAAGAGATATAGTATTATTAATATAATACTAGCTAGTCTAGAAGTATATTAGTATTCTAACTTTTAAAGTATATCTATATATACTACTATAAATTTAAAAGATACTAGATAACTCTATATATATTACTATTATTAGTACTACCTATATCTAAAATTTAAGAGTAAGACTTATAAATATTATATAGTATAAAGAAGAGCTAGAGCTATAAGAATTTAGATATATTATATACTAGCTAAAAGTAGACTATATAACCTACTATTAAGTAATAGATTAGAGAAGAGATAAATAATAACTACTAAAGTTCTAAAACTTTATAAGCTCTATTAATAAGACTTAAAGAATTATATACTAGTATATCTAGCTACTTTCTAAAACTCTATAATTAGCTAGTATACTATTAACTTTTATTATTAAGCTAAGCTATATACTAAATTACTTAAAGTTATAAAGAATTTACTAATATACTTTACTATCTATAAGAGCTAGCTTTATAGTCTCTACTACTATATATACGCTCTAGAATATCTAGCTAGATAAGTTAATTATAGATAATATAGTCTCTATAAGCTATAAGAATAAGAGTAATAAGTAGAGTAGGTTAGGTTAAATTTAGCTATCTAAAGATAAGAAGTAGAAGAATACTCTAAGAGACTCTATATATAGAGGTGCTAAGTACTAAAACGCTAGGCTAGGTTACGTAACAAGGTTACGTAATCTAAGGTTATATAACCTAAGGTAAATCTCTAAACTAGACTATTATATTACTCTCTCTTATAGAGAGAGCTTATTTCTAAGCTTTAAAATATACCTTCTAGATCTCTCTTCTTCTAAAACTCTTATATTATACTCTTAACTATCTCTTTTAGCTTATAGTAAGTATATTTATATTAGTTTTAAACTAGAAGCGCTTTTATAGCTACTTTCTTTCTTCTAGTTACTCTATTCTCTATAGAGCTCTTATTTACTAGAGAGAAAGAGGCTTAAAGAGATTTAAACTAGAAGACTTATTTCTACGTCTATAGAGCAGCTTTATTATAGACTCTTTTCTTAAATAATACTATAAGCTTAGTAGAGTCTTAAATTACTTAGTAGCGCCTTTACGTTACTCTTATATCTTCTACTCTTATAGATTTTAAATTCTCTACTATCTTCTCTAGAGTCTTCTCTTTTTTATACGCCTTAATTTAAGTATCTAATTATAATAGTAACTCTAGCTTATCTAGGTATACTATATAAAAGTTCTTTACCTTATAGAGAGTATTAATAAAGTCTATAGTATTATACTAGATAGAGTTAGAATTATAAGTAACCTATATAGTATAGTATTAAAGATAATTTTAATAAAGATAGCTATCTAGAATTTTATATATAAGCTATTCTAGATTACTATTAACTTTAATAGATAGCTACTTAGGCTCTACCTACTCTAGTAATAGCTCTAAGACTTTTCTTAGCTAATTAGTATAAAAGATATTATATATATATATATACGTAGATAGTATTAAGTAATAAGTAGATAAAAAGCTTAACCTATAATTAAGCTAGAAAGAAATAAATTAGTATTTAAATAAGTATAGTATATAATATATAAATACCTTTCTCTTACTAATTAATATTCTAATATAATATTAATTATATATAGCTATATTACTAGCTATATATTATATAATCTCTTAGTCTTACCTTTCTAATCTAATATCTTAGCTCTAGTAACTATTAGAGTACTATACTATATTTTTCTCTCTTACCTTTAAGCTTAGTTCTATTAAGCTCTTCTTTTTTACTTTTTTCTATACTCTATTTATACCTATTCTATCTTAGTTTATTAACTATTTACGCGCTTACCTCTTTTAGTTAGCTCTAATACTAGCGTAAAAATAGTTACTCTTACTTTTACCTACTACTACTTATATTCTACTTTTCTTCTTCTTCTTACTCTTTCTATTACTCTTCTTCTCTCTCTTTTCTAGTTTTTCTACTCTCTATTTCTTATTAAACTTCTTTATTATAAGCGTCTATATTAACTAGATACCTAGCTCTATTACCTCTAGTACTATAGATAGTAGTAGTAGTAGTAATAGTAATAAGAAGAAGCCTAACTCTTATAGTTCTAGTAAAGGCTATAATTACCTACTTACTAATAAGTAATTAGATTCTAACTTTTAGGTATAGCTTCTACGTTAGTATAATCTTTTCTCTCTTCTTTAATAAAGTATTAGAGCTAATAATTTATAGTTATATAAGAGATTAAGAGCTCTATTACTATAGGCTTTATTACCTTTATCTAGCGCTTAATTACTTTTTCTTTTTCTAACTACTAGCTCTTTATTTCTACCTATCTTCTTCTATATATATTAGAGTTAGGTATATATATAAAGTAGAACTATAAAAATAAGAACTAGCTAGTAGTACATAATTAGATAATTTTTAAGTTCTTCTATTACTCTTCTATAGCGTGTTAGTAGCCTAATATAGTATTAAGATAATAATACTAGCTTAAATAACTTAATAAGTTTAGTAATAAAAGCTTATACTCTATATACCTTATAGCGCTACTAGAAGCTATTATAGTAGGCTAGCTTAACTATAATTCTTAAGCTAGTCTAGATAATACTCTTAAATAATACTAATACTATATTAGAAATAGTCTTAAATACTTCTAGTTCTATTCTACGCTTAATACTATAGTATATAATAGTACTTATATACCTTACTAGATAGATTCTAGAGAGTAAGAATATTCTTTTAACTAAGGTATTTCTTTTACCTACTTCTTATTTTAGAGCTTAATATTAACTTAATATAGCTTTATAACTTACTATTCTATTCTATAGCCTAGGCGAGAGAGAGCGTAGAGCTATTCTAGCGTACTCTCTAGGCGTCTTAGATACTATATTAGAGCTCTATAAGCTTTATAATACGTCTTATTCTAGGCGTATATATTACTTATTACTATCTTTAGCTACTAGCTTATCTATATAATTAGGTAGCTCTTTTTCTTAACTCTCTAATTCTAGCTCTTCTTTTTATCTATTCTCTTCTCTTTTACCTACTTTTAATAGGTAATTAACTTCTCTATTCTCTTACTCTTTATATTCTACTCTTCGCCTAGTATTAGATAATAAGACACTAATTTAAGAGAGCTTAGCACTTAAATATAGTATAGTTAAGAACGTTTTTAATAATAACTTCTTTACTACTTCTAAGAATAACGTCTAGCCTTCTTCTAAGCCTTTCTATCTACGTAAGTAGACTATTTAAAGCTTATAGAAATAAATTAGCTTATTTTAAGACTTTATTAGAGTATAGTCTAGCCTATTTATAGTTTAATAGTATAGTAGAAATTATAGACCTTATACCTATTATAAAAAAGAGTAGACTTTACTAGGTTTTTAGTATTTAGTAGCTTATTAGAAAGCTTTTTATATAGTAGCTTCTAGGCTATCTAGTTTTAGTCTTTAAGTATTTACTTTTAATATTCTTTCTACTTAATATATAGCTACTTATTAGGTTTTTTCTAGGCTTCTATTTAATATATTCTCTCTCTATAATCTTTTATCTTCTTAATTCTAGCTTTTCTATTTACTTATCTTATAAGTATATACCTACTACTCTTTTTTTTCTAGCTACCTCTTACTATATTTACTTAGTACTCTAATAGTTACTAGAGTAACTATTTAATTTCTATAATTTCTCTTATCTATATCTTCTAAATTTAAAAACTCTACTTTTACCTCTTTTATCTATTTAGGCTAGCTTACCTACCTTCTTTTATCTATCTATCTTTTCTCTTTTTTCTCTTCTATCTATATTCTACTTTCTAGCTACCTAATTTCTTCTTAAGCTACTTTCTAATAGCTTATTATATCTAGTTTACTCTATCTACTTTTTCTCTAGATAATAATAACTCTTCTCTTCTTTCTAGCTTAGACCTCTACTCTAAGAGAGAATTAGACTTACCTAGACTTAGAGTTAAGATACTATAAAGTTACTTAGCTTATATATTAGTTATAACTAGTAGTAAGTTTCTCTCTCTTATTTAATAGTATATTAGAGCTAATAATTTATAGTTATAGCCTATCTTAAGCGCCTAGTTAATATAGCGTTTATCTAGCTTATTCTATTAATTCTTTATTATATACGCTTAAACTCTTAATACTATATTAATTCTACTCTTACTTCTTTTACTATACCTTAGCTAGCTACGTAATTTACTCTATTTAACGTACCTACTAACTCTATATTAGTAAGTAGCTAGACTATCTTCTAGTTCTTCTATTATAATAAGAAGATATACTAGCTACCTAATATAGTATTAAGATAATAACACTACCTAGAATACTTAAAGGTTAAGTAAAATACTACTAGTTCTTATATAAATTACCTAGTTAGGCTTCTAGAGTTAGCTACTTAGTATAATAGTCTAGTTTAGAGATTTACCTTAGGTTACATAACCTTAGGTTACGTAATCTTATTACGTAACCTAACCTAGCGCCTTAGCGCTTAGCACCTCTATATATAGAGCCTCTTAGAGCCTTTTCTTAACTTCTTACCTTTAGATAGCTAAATTTAACCTAACCTACTCTGCTAGCACCTCTTATTCTTATAGCTTGTAGAGATCGTGCTGCCTGTAGCTAACTTATCTAGCTAGGTGTTCTAGAGGCGCTTATAGTAGTAGAGACTACAAACCTAGCCTTTATATTATCTAAAGGTTAATACCTCTTTAGCTAGAGATAGTAGTATAATATTAGGCTAAACTAAGTAGCCTTATAAGAAGCGTTTACTAATAGCTATACTAAGAATTAGAGCTATAAGAGCCTAGTCGCTTACTCTAAGAATCTATTAACGTACTAATTAATTGCTTACCCCTTAGCGCTATATAAGACTACTAGTAGATCTAGTTAGTAGTAGAAAGATACTAGTACTAAGCTAAAGAGAGCTATTAAGAGCTCTATATATAGAAGAACTTCTACAGAACTTCTACGTATAAAAACCTCTCTCTCTTTTTTATAAATTACGAAAAATTAATAATTCTCTACTCTGCTAGTAGAGCTAACTATCTCTCTACCCTGCTAGTAGAATTAACAACTCGCTACTTTGCTAGTAGCTAAATACCTCCCCTCTTTACTTCTTTCTTAATTAAAAAGCTAAATAAATCTAAACACTATAGAAGAACCTTTACAAAGCTAATCTAGAGGTAGAACCTTAGCTCTATAATACCCCTTTACTCTAACAGTTCTTAAATCTAGAGTAGCAAACCTACTAGTAGAATATACTAATTAATATTTCTATTATAAAAACTCTATTTAGTAATACAACGTAATAACTAATAAGAATTAGAATAATAACTTTAACTAGAAGCTTATAAGGCTCTACTAGAGCTTAGTAATACTAGAGCTATTATTAGCCTTAGGTTTATATATACTCTCTACCTCTACTAAAGAGCTTTAGGAGCTTTTTTTAGAAATGCTAGCTAAAATTATTAATAAAATAGTTAGCTAATTATATATATAATAGGTATATAAATAATAAATCTATATATATTACTAGATTACTATTAACGCTCTTGCTAAGAGAGATAATATATACGTAAGATATTAGATATAGGCTACTACTCTAGCTAAAAAAGACGCTAAAATCTAGTAACTATAAGTGTAATTAACCTACTCTAGAGACTAGATACTACCTACTACGCTAGTTTAACGTACGACGCGTTTCTCTATAATACTAATTATACGCAATTTAAGCGCGTTACTACTAGAGAATTTAATCTTAGGTTCTTACCTTTCTATATACTAGCTAGCTATACCTCTAGCGTTATAAGCGCTAGAGAGCTAATTAACGCGCTCTACTAAGTTTCTAGATCTACTCTTATTATTAAATAGCAAGAGTATTACCTTTAAGTAGTAGAGAGATAGCTTATATAATAAACTTTAAGTAAACTAGAATTAGTATACTAGAGATACGCTAGAGAATACTAAGAAAACTATTATTACCTATATCTATACGCGAACTAAAGAAGACGCGTACTAGACTCTATTAGTAATACTATATACTATTAAGAATAGTAGCGTAGTAGTTTTCTATAATTATATTCTTAATTAGCTAGAGAGAAGCTATAGAGACTTATATAAAGAGCTAAACGCTTACTATAATTTCTAAAAGCTTTATTACTAAAGCGCTACTAACTTTACCTACTTCTAGAATAATTTCTTTTACCTTGTCTAGAAGCGCTAGCTTCTAGTAGATTAATAGGTAGAGAAGTTTTATAAGAAGCTACTAGAGAATATACGTACGTAGTTAGGTATATACTAATATTAATACGTTAATAACTATAATTACTATATAGATCTTACTTAAGACCTTACTTAAGAGCTTATCTCTAGAGAAGCACGCGTTACTACTAGAAAGGCTAAAAAGTATAACGTAATCGCGTTAATGCTACAACGCGCGCCTCTAGCTCTTCTAGATTTTCTAGTACCTAATAAAGCTCTAGTAATCTAGAAGCTAGTTACCTATTTTTAATACTACTAACCTAGCTACCTAAGCTATAATTACTCTAGAGCTTCTACTACGCAGAAAGCTATTAAGAACGTTAATTTAGAGAAGAAGCCTATAAAGCCTATAGAGCTATAAGTACCTAAGAATAACACGTTAGAATATAAATCTAATAATTTAGAAAAAGCCTAGCTCTAGAAGAAGTCTTCTCTCTAGAGCTATCTACTAGAGTAATTAGCCTGCGTGAAAAGCTATTTAGTAGTTCTACGTTTACTCTACTCTACTAAATCTCTATAAATAGCCTTATAATTAAGCTTAGAGGCTTAATTAATATAGAAGTAAGTAGCTACGTCTTAGTATACTTAAAGTACCTTTAAACTCTTAGAAAAAACCTTTACGTTAAGCTATTGCGTATAGAACTAATCCCTCTTACTAGGTATAATAGGTAACCTAATAGCTAAGTAGATAAGTATTTTAAAGCTAATCTAGTACTAGAAAGCTACTAAATACGTACCTACTTTATATATTATAATACTAGCCGCTATAATATAATAATTAGTTATAAGCTACTTAAAGAAGTTAATATTTAGGTTAACTATAAGTAGCGCGCACTAATATAGCTAGACACTAATTAATTAATTAATTATAAACGCGACGCGTTTATCTCTATATAATTCTCTTAATCTACTACTAAAGCTTAAGTAGCTTACTAAGCTAATACTAATTACCGCAACGCTCTAATATCTATAGTAGAAAAGCTAAGAGTAATATAATAAGAGAAGAGAGAATTGTAACGCTAGAAGCTTTAAGAAAACCTACGTAAGATAGATAGGTAGCTTAAGAATCTTAACCTACCTGCTAGGTTACTCTATAAGCTAAAAAAGCTACCTATTTTATAGGAAATATACTTAAAGGCTAGACTTAACGTTAATATAATTAGCGCGGCTACCTTTATAATTAACGCGCGTTAGAAAGATACTATAATTA
>NW_022987225.1:1211615-1217672 GCF_010094035.1 Trematosphaeria pertusa | reverse complement strand
AGAGCCGACAACCCGCTGCCCCGCCAGCAGCCGATACCCCCCTTGTTTCGAAAGCCGACAATTCTCTGCACCGCCTGCAGAGCCGACAACTCTCTGCACCGCCTGCAGAGCCAATAATTCTCTGCACCGCCAGTAGAGCTGACAACCCGCTGCCCTGCCAGCAGCCAATACCCCCCCTGTTTCGAAAACCGACAATTCTCTGCTCTGCCAGCAGCCAATACCCCTACCTCTCGAACGAAAAAGCATACCCAGATAAGCCAGGGCTCCCATTACGGTTGAATGCTTGGATCAAGGCATATGAGAGGGAGGAGACCCTGCAGGAGACAGGGGAGGATTCGAAACCTATACGGGTAGAAGAGGACAAGAGGGCAACACGTAAGCGTCGCTAAGAAAGGAGAGCCTTAGGGCTCAGGGACGAGCCCTCCCTGTGAGGGGGGGTGATGTGACGGTCCGACTCGGCTCCGACTCGGTGCTTCGGCCCGACTCGGCTCCGCCCAAGTCACATAACCCTGCCTAGCGCCTTGGCATAGGCACCCTGTGTATATAGAGAGCTCTTAGAGCATCCTTCTGCTTCTTACCTTTAGATAGCTAAATTTAACTCAACCTACCCTGCTAGCACCCTATCCTTACAGCTCGTGGAGACAGTGCTGCCTGTAGCTAACCTACCTAGCTAGGTGTTCCGGGACGCTTATAGCAGTAGAGACTGCGAACCTAGCCCTTATATTAGGTATAAGCTACGTTGCTATATAAAACTACTAGACTAATAGTATATAAAATTAAGTTTAGATATTAGCTAGTATACTACTAGAATTAGAAGAAGTATATAGTAAAAGTCTCTACTCTACGTAAGCGTCTCTTACGCTAGAAAGCTTAGAATTTTACTAAGAAGTAATACAACGCTGTAAAAAAAGCTACTAAAATTATATAAGATAATATTATAAAAGCGTAAGCTAGGTAGGCGCTCTAAGTAAATAAAAAACGCTAAGAACCTAATTTTGCTATAGGTAATCTCGTCTATATTAAACCTTGTAGCTTTTTAATAGATTAGTCTAGTATAAAGCTAGATTAATAGATATATAGCTCTTACCTAATTATTACTATAAAAGGTTACTTCTTCTAGCTCTAGCTACCTACGTATATACGTATATATAATATCTTTTACGCTAATTAGTTATAAAAAGTCTTAGAGCTATTACTAGAGTAGGTAGAGTCTAAGTAGCTATCTATTAAAGTTAATAGTAATCTAGAATAGCTTGTATATAAAATTCTAGATAGCTATCTTTATTAAAATCGCCTTTAATACTACGCTGTATAGGTTACTTATAATTCTAACTCTACCTAGTATAATGCTATAGGCTTTATTAACGCTCTCTATAAGGTAAGAGACTTTTATATAGTATACCTAGATAAGCTAGAGTTACTATTATAACTAGATACTTAGATTAAAGCGTATAAAAAAGAGAAGACTCTAGAGAAGATAGTAAAGAATTTAAAACCTATAAGAGTAGGAGAGGTAGAGGTAACGCAAAGGCGCTACTAAGTAATTTAGAACCCTGCTAAGCTTATAGCATTGTTTAAGAAGAAAGCTAGTAAGAAAGTTACTCTACTAACGCGAAAATAAGCCTCTTTCTTTCTAGAGAGAAGGTAGTAGCTATAAAAGCGCTTCTAGTTTAAAACTAATATAAATATACTTACTATAAGCTAAAAGAGATAGTTAAGAGTATAACGCGAAAGTTTTAGAAGAAGAGAGACCTAGAAGGCGTATTTTAGAGCTTAGAGACGAGCTCTCTCTATAAGAGAGAGTAATATAATAGTCTAGTTTAGAGATTTACCTTAGGTTATATAACCTTAGGTTACGTAATCTTATTACGTAACCTAACCTAGCGCCTTAGCGCTTAGTACTTCTATATATAGAGCCTCTTAGAGCCTTTTCTTAACTTCTTACCTTTAGATAGCTAAATTTAACCTAACCTACTCTGCTAGCACCTCTTATTCTTATAGCTTGTAGAGACTATACTGCCTGCAGCTAACTTACCTAGCTAGGTGTTCTAGAGGCGCTTATAGTAGTAGAGACTGCGAACCTAGCTCTTATACTTAGAAAAGGCTTAACTATAATTCTAGACTATATTCTAGTAATTCTAATACTATATATAGAACCTATAGAAGACTAGGCTAGCTATACTTTTAGTTCTTAATAGCTAATAATAAGCTATAGTATTAAGATGCTTATATATCTTACTAGATAGTTTCTAGAGCCTACTAATACTTCTTTAGCTAAGATATTCTCTTTTCTTACTTCTAGTTTTAGAGCCTAATACTAACTTAATATAGATCTCTAGCTCTCTTCTTCTAAGAGGTAGTACTATTAAGAGAGTTAATAAGCTACTTAAGAAAAGATTAAGTAGTAAGCTAATAAGTAGAATAAGAATTATAATAAGCTACTTACTACTATTTATTAGAAGTTTATAGAGAAGCTTAAGCTAGATATTATATTAAGAATAAGAGCTCTAGATATCTTAGCTTCTCTACCTATTAATATTCTTACTCTCTACTATTATAGAGAACTTTATTCTACGCCTTCTAATCTATAATTAGGTTCTTTAGCTACTCTCTTAGATTATTTATCTTCTAAGAGGTAATATATTAATACGTCTCTCTAGACTAGAGATAGTAGAGTTATTTATATTTAGCTTAATAATAACCTAGTAACCTTCTCTAATAATAACCTAGCCTTTTTTTCTTTATCTTCTCTACTTTTAAACCTCTCTAACTTTACTATTTCTCTACGTACGCGTCTAGCTTTAACTATTATATAGTCTAGTCTATCTAGTAACTCTACTATACTATTAAGACTAGCTTTAGCTAGTCTAAGTATAAATATAGCTTAGAAAAGTCTAGCTACTAATACGTCTTCTTACTAGAAAGAGTATACTTATTAAAGAGCTATAGCTAAGAAGACTAATACTAATTTAGATAAGAAGAAATAGGCTAGTAATTTAGACGTTTAGAGTAGTATTTTCTTTCTACTTTTCTCTTCTAATATCTATATATATCTATAGATTACTCTAATTTAATCTTAAATATCTTCTTCTCTAGACTTTTCTTCTCTTCTATATATTCTATAAAAATAAAAAATATAAGAAATATAAGACCTCTATCTCTTTTTTCTACCTTATTAACTATCTCTAGTTAATTAAAACTCTTCTTTAAAGGTCTTTTTCTCTAACTCTAATTACTTCTTAAATTTATTCTTCTCTTCTTCTTATTTAATATAGAGTACTTTTTCTTTTAGTAAAGATAAGTACTATTAGATTCTATTAAATAATTATTTAGAGTTAGTTTAATATAGTTCTATTAGAGTTCTTATCTAGTAGACTAGATATATTTTAAGATATTAGTACTATATTTTATCTAGATAGATCTTAAAGTCTTTTTTTCTATAGCTAATAGTCTTAGTTTATCTCTTCTATAGCTTTTTTATATAGTACTAATAAAGGCTTAGAATAAACTATTATTATTTTTAGATTTTCTCTAATAGCCTTTATTATTTCTTTAATTTTACTTAATTTACTATTAGAGTTACGTTAGTAGAAAGGCTTAATTTAATTTACTATAATTATATAGAAGAATAGAGCTCTATCTAGCTCTTAGAGATAATAGTATTCTTTTTCTAGTATAGCTTTAGCTACTTAATATAAACCTTTTTATTTATTATTAAGCTTTTAAGAAACTAATTTATTAATAGCTTTAATAGTATTCTATATAAGAACTAGGTTACTAACTTTAAACTTTAGTATTTAGATTTATTTTCTTTCTTTCTATTCTTTAGTAGCTATATACTAGTGTCTTATTATTTATCTAATAGCTTCTTATAGTTTTTTTTTCTTAAATTCTAGCTATTTTACTCTTAGTATAAAAAGGTTAGATATTAATTATATATTAGTCTATAGTAATAATTACTAGAAGATTATACTAAGCTTTATAGATAGTATTAGTTATTACTCTATTATAAGCTTACTAGGTATAAATCTAGTAGGTCTTTATATAGTAACTCTATTAGTCTATAGTACTATTAAGAGTTTATTAGTCTATATTCTATCTAATTTTACTAGTGTAAGAGCTAGGTCTACAGTCTTTACTACTATAAGCGTTCTAGAACACCTAGCTAGGTAAGTTAGCTGTAGGCAGCACAGTCTTTACAAGCTTTAAGAATAAGAGGTGCTAGTAGAGTAGGTTAGGTTAAATTTAGCTATTTAAAGGTAAGAAGTAAAAGGCTACTCTAAGAGGCTCTATATATAGAGGTGCTAAGCGCTAAGGCGCTAGGCTAGGTTACGTAACAGAATTACGTAACTTAAGGTTATATAACCTAAGGTAAATTCTAAACCTAACTATTATATTACCTCTTCTTATAGAGAGAGCTTGTCTCTAAGCTCTAAAGTACGTCTTCTAGGTTCTTCTTCTTCTAAAACTCCCGCGTTATACTCTTAACTATCTCTTTTAGCTCGTAGTAAGCGTATTCGTGTTAGTTTTAAACTAGAAGCGCTTTTATAGCTACTACCTTCCTTCTAGTCGCTCTATTCTTGTAGAGATTTAAGCTAGAAGGCTTATTTTCGCGTCTGTAGAGCAGCTTTATCGCAGGCTCTCTTCTTAGTAGCGCCTTTGTGTTACCCTTATGTCTCTTACTCTTATAGGTTTTAAATTCTCTACTATCTTCTCTAGAGTCTTCTCTTTTTTATACGCCTTAATCTAAGCATCTAATTGTAATAGTAGCTCTAGCTTATCTAGGTATACTATATAAAAGTCTCTTACCTTATAGAGAGCGTTAATAAAGCCTATAGCATTATACTAGGTAGAGTTAGAGTTATAAGTAACCTATACAGCGCGGTATTAAAAGTAATTTTAATAAAGACGGCTATCTAGAATTTTCTATACAAGCTATTCTAGGTTGCTATCTACCTTAATAGGTAGCTACTTAGGCTCTATCTACTCTAGCAACAGCTCTAAAGCTTTCTATAGCTAATTAGCGTAAAAGACGTTATATATATATATATACGTAGGTAGCTAGAGTTAGAAGAAGTAACTCTTTATAGTAATAATTAGGTAAGAGCTATATATCTATTAATCTAGCTTTGCACTAGGCTAATCTATTAAAAAGCTATAAGGTTTAATATAGACAAGGTTGCCTACTATAAAATTAGGTTCTTAGCGCTTTTTATTTACTTAGAGCGCCTGCCTAGCTTGCGCTTTCGCGATATTACTTTATATAATTTTAGTAGCTTTTTCTACAGCGTTGTATTATTTCTTAGCAAAATTCTAAGCTTTCTAGCGTAAGAGACGCTTACATAGAGTAGAAGCTTTTATTATATACTTTTTCTAATTCTAGTAGTATATTAGCTAGTATTTAAATTTAATTTTATATGCTATTAGTTCTATAGTTTTATATAGCAACGTAGCTTATACCTAATCTATATAGAGTAGAAGGTCTAACTAATTATTCTAGTAGTAGTTAATAAATAGACGTAGACGCTAATTAAGATATTAATTAATAATCTTTGTATTTCTATTAGTTTATAGGTAGTACGTGGTAGAGAGCTTCTACTTAATTTCTATAAGCTAGTAGAGCTTATCTATAAAGGTAGAGGTAAACTATAGACTATAATCTAATATAATAGACCTAGAAGAACTATATATACGCTAGATATATTAGTAATATAGCTCTACTATACGTTAAGCTATAATTTTCTTATAGTAGAGTAGAGAGAAGCTTTACTTACTTAGCTAATCTATAATAACGTACACGTAGTTAAATTCTTTCTTATTTGGGGGGAAGCTTTTAAAATCTATTGAGACGTTCTGCTATGCTCTCTTAGAGATAGGTAGAGGCTTTAGAAGACCTAGCGTCTTATTCTGTAGAGTATAGCTCTAGTAGTAAGCCTTGTATACTACTACGTACGTATTAACGTCTTCTTGCATACCTAGCTAGTAATATTAATCTTATAGTAACTAGGTAGTTTTTCTTTATTCTAGGTAGGTAGTTACCTAAGTAGTATACACGGC
>NW_022987225.1:1206158-1209965 GCF_010094035.1 Trematosphaeria pertusa | reverse complement strand
AATAAGCTAATTAACCTTATAGACACTAAGGTGCCTAATTATAGTGTCTTTTTAACGCGCGTTAATTATAAAGGTAGCTACGCTAATTATATTAACGTTAAGCCTAGCCTTTAAGTATATTTTCTGCAAAATAGGTAGCTTTTTTAGCTTGCGGGGCAACCTAGCAGGCAAGTTAAGATTCTTAAGCTACCTATCTATCTTGCGTAGGTTTTCTTAAAGCTTCTAGCGTTATAATTCTCTCTTCTCTTAGTATATAGCTCTTAGCTTTTCTACTACTAATATTAAGGTGTTGTAGTAATTAGTATTAGCTTAGTAAGCTACTTAAGCTTTAGTAGTAGATTAAGAGGATTATGTAGAAACAAACACGTCGCGTTTATAATTAATTAATTAATTAGTGTCTAGCTATATTAGTACGCGTTACTTATAGTTAACCTAAACGTTAACTTCTTTAAGTAACTTGTAACTAATTATTATGTTATAGTGGCTAGTGTTATAATATATAAAGTAAGTATAGATTTAGTAGCTTTCTAGTACTAAATTAGCTTTAAAGTATTTGTCTACCTAGCTATTAGGTTGTCTATTATACCTAGTAAAGAGGATTAGTTCTATACGTAATAGCTTAACATAGAGGTTTTTTCTAAGAGTTTAAAGGTGCTTTAGGTGTACTAAGACGTAGCTGCTCGCTTCTATATTAATTAAGTCTCTAAGCTTAATTACAAGACTATTTATAGATATTTAGTAGAGTAGAGTAAACGTAGAACTACTAAATAGCTTCTTACATAAGTTTATTACTCTAGTAGGTAGCTCTAGAGAGAAGACTTCTTCTAGAGCTAGGCTTTTTCTAAATTATCTAATTTATATTCTAATGTATTCTTCTTAGGTGCTTATAGCTCTACGGGCTCTATAGGCTTCTTCTCTAGATTAACGTTCTTAATAGCTTTCTGCGTAGTAGAAGCTCTAGAGTAATTATAGCTTAGGTAGCTAGGTTAGTAGTATTAAAAATAGGTAACTAGCTTCTAGATTACTAGAGCTTTATTAGGTGCTAGAAAATCTAGAAGAGCTAGAGGCGCGCGTTATAGCATTAACATAGTCGCGTTACGCTTTTTAGCCTTTCTAGTAGCAACGCGTGCTTCTTCTAGAGTAAGCTCTTAAGTAAGGTCTTAAGCAAGGTCTATATAGTAATTATAGTTATTAACGTATTAACATTAGTATATACCTAACTACGTGCGTATAGTCTCTAGTAGCTTCTTATAAAATTTCTCTACCTATTAATCTACTAGAAGCTAACGCTTCTATGTAAGGCGGAAGAAATTATTCTAGAAGTAGGTAAAATTAGTAGCGCTTTAGTAATAAAGCTTTTAGAAATTATAGTAAGCGTTTAGCCTCTTATATAGGTCTCTATAGCTTCTCTCTAGCTAATTAAAAATATAATTATAGAAAACTACTACGCTGCTATTCTTAATTATTTGTAGTATTACTAATAGAGTCTAGTACGCGTTGCCTTTAGTTCGCGTATAGATATAGGTAACAATAGTTTTCTTAGTATTCTCTAGCGTATCTCTAGTATACTAATTCTAGTTTACTTAAAGTTTATTATATAAGCTATCTCTCTACTACTTAAAGGTAATACTCTTACTATCTAATAGTAATAGTAGATCTAGAAATTTAGTAGAGCGCGTTAATTAGCTCTTTTGCGCTTACAACGCTAGAGGCGTAGCTAGCTAGTATATAGAGAGGTAAGAACCTAGAATTAAATTCTCTAGTAGTAACGCGCTTAAATTACGTATAATTAGTGTTGTAGAGAAACGCGTTACGCGTTAAACTAGCGTAGTAGGTAGTACCTAGTCTCTAGAGTAGGTTAATTACGCTTATAGTTACTAGATTTTAGTATTCTTTTTAGCTAGAAGAGTAGCCTATGTTAGATTTTTTACGTATACGTTATCTCTCTTAGCAAGAGCGTTAGTAGTAATCTAGTAATATATATAGATTTATTATTTATATACCTATTATATATATAATTAGCTAACTATTTTGTTAATAATTTTAGCTAGCGTTTCTAGAAAGAGCTCTTAAAGCTCTTTAGTAGAGGTAGAGAGTGTAAACAAACCTAAGGCTAATAATAGCTCTAGTATTACTAAGCTCTAGCGGAGCCTTGCGAGCTTCTAGTTAAAGTTATTATTCTAATTCTTATTAGTTATCGCGTTGTGTTACTAAACAGAGTTTTTGTAATAGAAATATTAATTAGTATATTCTGCTAGCAGGTTCGCTACCCTAGATTTAAGAACTATTAGGGTGAAGGGGTATTATAGGGCCGAGGTCCTGCCTCTAGATTAGCTTCGCGAGGGTTCTTCTATAGTGTTTAGATTTGTTCGGCTTTTTAATTAAGAAAGAAGCGAAGGGGGGAGGTATTTAGCTGCTAGTAGAGCAGCTAGTTGTTAGCTCTGCTAGCAGGGCAGAGAGATTGTTAGCTCTGCTAGCAGAGTAGAGAATTGTTAATTTTTCGTAATTTTGTAAAAGAGGGGGGGGAGAGAGGTTTTCGCACGTAGAAGTTTTGTAGAAGTTCTTCTATACATAGAGCTCTTAATAGCTCTCTTTAGCTTAGTACTAGTATCTTTCTACTACTAACTAGATTCGCTAGTAGTCTTATACAGCGCTAAGGGGTAAGCAATTAATTAGTAACGTTAATAGATTCTTATAGTAAGTAACTAGGCTCTTATAGCTCTAATTCTTAGTATAGCTATTAGTAAACGCTTCTTAATAAGGCTACTTAGTTTAGCTAGATATTATACTGCCGTCTCTAGCTAAAGGGGTATTAACCTTTAAATAATATAAGGGCTAGGTCCGCGGTCTCTACTACTGTAAGCGTTCTAGAATACCTAGCTAGGTAAGTTAGCTACAGGTAGCACGGTCTCTACGAGCTTTAAGAATAAGAGGTGCTAGCAGAGTAGGTTAGGTTAAATTTAGCTATTTAAAGGTAAGGAGTAGAAGGCTACTCTAAGAGGCTCTATATACAGAGGTGCTAAGCGCTAAGGCGCTAGGCTAGGTTACGTAATAGAATTACGTAACTCGAGGTTATATAACCTAAGGTAAATTCTAAACCTAACTATTATAACTAGTATAATTACTAATAGAGAGTATTCTCTCTTAATTAGTTCTTATACTTTTAAGTTATATTCTAATACTTAGATTCTATAGATTCTATAGTACTTAGTAAGTACTTAAACTACTAATTTATTCTTAGATTCTCTATTAACTAATAGCTAGTTAAAGTCTCTCTATCTATATATAACTTCTTTATAGAGAAACTTAGCTACTAATTTTAAATTAGCTTTTTATAACGCTCTTACTTCTACCTAGCTAAATAGGTATTCTCTAGTAGCTATAAGGTACTTATATTCTTCTCTTTCTAGTAGTATATATATAATATTAACTATCTAACGTACTTTACTACCGAACGCCTCACACTACCAAACGCCCCACGATTTCTTGGCAAGGAAAATTAACGAAAATTAACAGGTTTTTCTTAAATAACTAAGCGAAACCTTAATATTTTTCTATAAAATTTTAAATATAGATAGAACTATACTATATACACCTACTATAAAAATTGCACTAAGATATATTACGTAATTAAAAAGCTATACGTAGTTAACTAACTTTTAAGAAAAAATCTAGCTTACTTCTAGTAAGTACTATTATATCTCTATAATAATCTATAAAACTTATAGTATATAGTATTTATAACTTAATAAAGGTTTCTAGAAAACTTCTATAGTGCTAGCTCTTCTAGGTATAGCGTAATAAGAG
>NW_022987225.1:1199238-1206058 GCF_010094035.1 Trematosphaeria pertusa | reverse complement strand
TATAGTTAGAAGAGAAAACTCTAGAGAAGATATTTTCTTAACTTCTATCTCTTATTACGCTATACCTAGAAGAGCTAGCACTATAGAAGTTTTCTAGAAACCTTTATTAAGTTATAAATACTATATACTATAAGTTTTATAGATTATTATAGAGATATAATAGTACTTACTAGAAGTAAGCTAGATTTTTTCTTAAAAGTTAGTTAACTACGTATAGCTTTTTAATTACGTAATATATCTTAGTGTAATTTTTATAGTAGGTGTATATAGTATAGTTCTATCTATATTTAAAATTTTATAGAAAAATATTAAGGTTTCGCTTAGTTATTTAAGAAAAACCTGTTAATTTTCGTTAATTTTCCTTGCCAAGAAATCGTGGGGCGTTCGGTGGTGTAGGGCGTTCGGTGGTGTAGGGCGTTCGGTAGTAAAGTACGTTATTAATTCTATATTAGATATATAATAAAAGTCTTAAGAGTAGTTTCTATTTAGTTATCTTACTTTACTTAGTACTTAGAGTATACTTTAAGCTCTTTCTTAACTATTTTATATATATTTTTCTACTAGAACTAGTAGAATAATATAGTAAAGGTAGTCTATATATCTTAATAGTATAATTCTTAATAAACCTTCTAGATAACTACTATTTATATATTAGAGTTATCTATTACGTGTTAGATAGTAAGGTTTTTAGTAGATTTCTTAAATAGATATCTAGATTACTTAAAGAAGGTTATAGCTATACGCTTCTACTTTTTCTTCTCTTTAATACTTAATTAGTCTAGAGTTCTAGCTGTATATAGAAACTATATAATCTCTTCTAAGCTTTCTAAGTACTTCTCTTTAAGAATTCTTAAGTCTCTATTAGTAGCTATTAGTACCTTTTCTTTCTTAATATAGTATTCTATAGTCTAGTCTATAAACTCTTTAATATTATTCTTATCTTAGAGTAGTAGTATCTACTCTTCTAGCTTTAGGTATCTTAAGAGAGTATTAGTAATAACGTTCTTCTTTTCTAGCCTATAGATAATTTTAAAGTTCTAGAGAAGAATAGTAGCAAGCTACTAATTTATAACTAATCTAGGTAAATCTATTAAGAAATAATTAAGCTAAGTAATAAGAGTTATAGCGTTAGTCTTAATAATAAATTAGACTCTATATAGGTAGTATCTAAACTTCTTAAGTATCTAGAGTATAGTTTTATACTCTAGCTTTATAGAGTACTATTTTTATTCTATAGCTAACTAAATAGTACTCTTAAATTATATAGAATAGCGTTTTCTATTCTTCTCTACCTATTTAACTATAGCTCTAGCTTCTTCTTTATAACTATCTATATAGAGAAAGATTATTCTTTCTAATTTATAATTAATTATAATTAGAGCTAGTAGTAATATAATTACTTTCTTTAGCTTTACTATAGTAATTCTCTAGACTTTACTCTATACCTAATTAGTATTCTTTTATAGTAGCCTAAATAGTAGCTTTATATAAAACGTAAAGTAAAATATCTACTAGTAATAGTATATATAGATTCTAAAAAACTAGTATACTTTCTTAATATTATAGTATTCTAGCTAGTCTAGAATCTTCTTAGTCTTCTTTACTTAAGAGAATCTCTCTTTTACGTCTACTTTATAGTCTATAATATCTAATTAAAATACTTCTAGAAAAGATTTTCTAGCTAAGATAGTATATTCTACTCTTTTAATATTAGTTAGAACTCTATTAATTTATTTAAGGTACTTAATAATAAATTAATAGACTTCTAGTAGAGCTTCTTTATACCTATAATTATTACGTAGTTCTTCTATTACTATATTATTTAGAAATAAAGCTATATTAGAGTACTAGGTATCTAGAATCTTTATTACTATTTATATAAAAGCTACTACTAAATTTATAGCTCTCTATAGTAGTATAGATTAAGAGTAGAGCTTTAATAGAGTTATAATAGCTATTATATCTCTACTATCTATATAGAGTAGTATTTAGTTATACTCTAAGAAGAAATTAAAGATTATATAGATATACTAGTATACTAAGCGTTCTAAGAACTTATTAGCTAATAGTAGAAGGTTTATATTCTAGATAGTAACTTTATTAAAGTATTAAGCGTTATTTATTAATCTATATCTAGGTTTTTCTTATTACTATAGCTTCTCTTTATCTTTCTTTAGAATAATAAACTATAGGTTTTAATATTAGCTATTATAGTATTTAAGAGTTTTTTAATTAAGCTATTTCTATATTATCTAAATAACCTTATATTCTAGCTTTTTAGAAGTCTAAAAGCCTCGTACTTACTATACCTTATAAGAAATTATCTTAATTTTATATAGAGGTATTATATCTTTATAAACTTATAATATTTTATTAAACTTCTATATAATAGTACCTTCTTATTAAAATATAAGCTATCTAAATAGCTTAATCTTATTTAGTATTAGGTTCTCTCTAATATATAATTAAGATAGTTATTTAGATATTAGTTAAATTTCTCTTAGAAAATCTACTATCTATTAATAGAATATAGAATTCTAGAGTCTAGTAGGCTAGAGTCTTAGCGCTAATTAACCTAGTTATCTCTAAATAGCTCTTTCTCTCTAGTTAACTCTACTAAACTCTATTATTTCTTAGTCTAGTTATAGATTATTAACTAGATAGACTTTTTTATCTACTATCTTATATATAGTATTAACTATACCTAATATCTACTTAGTTCTTCTTCTTAGCTTCTATATTACTTACTTAGTTAGCTCTTAGATTATTCTTTCTACTTCTAGATCTAAATTCTATTTCTTCTCTACCTTCTCTTCTACTATATATATCTAGCACCTTATATCTTAATAGATTATTAGGTACTAGTAACTCTTTTTTTCTAGATTTCTAAAGTATTATATATACCTTATAGTTTCTTTTAACTTATAACTTTTCTCTTTATCTATTTCTTTCTATTCTCTAGTTTCTTACTAGCTAAGAGTCTATATCTTAACTTTCTTCTATCTAGTTATACTACTCTCTTTATTTCTATTCTCTAATAATTTCTTAGATAGCCTAGAACTATTAAATAAGAAATATATAGTTCTAGAAGATATACTTCTTACTAGTTTTTTAATACTCTATTAGATATCTTTTTATAGAATATAGTTAGTAGTAGATCTAGTTCTAAGAATAATATATATCTTTTTCTATCTAGTAATAATATCTAGTATTTTACTCTTCTAGTAGTTATAAATTTAATTTTTAATTATAAAGCTAGGTAGAAGAGTATTTTAAGTATAATTAGTCTTTAAACTCTATAAATAAGCCTAAAATTAGTTAGTATAGTAATAGTTTCTAGTAGTACTAGTACTCTCTAGGCTATTTCTACGTATTTATTAAGGTTTCTAGTTACTAAAACTATCTCTACTTAATTATTAGGTATAAGATACTTCTAGTTATAGTTCTTAATATATATATTTAACGCTCTAGTAGTTAAGTACTATATAATATTAAGCTCTACTCTAGTATTAATTAGAGCTTAATAGGTATTCTCTAAGACATTAATCTAGTAGATAGGTAGTTCTAAGTAGATCTAAGTTACTTACTACTATTATTCTAGTACTAATTAGGCCTTAGTTATAATATTATCTAGGTTCTTATTATAGCTATTATACTTCTTATTAATTATATAGAAGTTATAGGCTTTATTAATAGCTATAACTTCTATTAAGTAGAGACTAGTTCTTCTAGTTAGCTTTTCTAGTTCTAAGCGTTAAATTATTCTATTATTACTTTCTTAATTCTTCTTTAAGCTCTTTATAGTATCTATTATATTAAGTTCTTCTTCTAGGTATAAAACTCTCTTCTTATTATTTTACTTTTTCTAATTACTCTAATATAACTTATTAAAAGCTATATTAGAGTAATCTTCTTATACTCTATATAATTCTAGTCTTCTAGAATTTTCTATCTCTTAATTAGAGATAAGAAAAAGTAGATTAGGTTTAGCTAGTAGATCTTTTATACCTACTAGTATTATTTACCTAGCGCCTTAGTATATAACTACCTCTAATTAGTAATTAATAGTTAGGTATAGTAGGTTTCTAGTAGATACCTTAATAGATTTAGTAGTTAGCTAGTACTTAGCCTCTTAGTAGTCTAATTTCTAATTAGTACCTTCTAGTATTCTTTTAGCTAGCTTATTCTCTTCTTCTAATTTAGATACTTTTTCTAGATTTTCGCCTCTTATTATTTCTCTTAACTCTTTATATTTAATTACCTCTAATTAATAATTAATAGCTAAGACTTATAACTTCTCTATAGTATATAGTAGTAGAAGTAGCTATTTCTATCTTCTCTACTTATTAGATCTAACTTCTATAGCTCTTTACGTTCTCTTTATAAATCTCTAGTAGATTTAAGAAGAAGAAAAAAAAGTAGTAGAAGCTACTCTTTTTATACTTACTAGCTCTGCTTACTTAATATCTTAGTATATAGAGCTCTCTAATAAGTAATTAAGTACTTATAATATTAAGTTCTTTATAATTTCTTAGCTAATTAATAGGTAAAAGAGAGAGAGTAGAGGTAGATAAGTTAGTTTAGCTTAATTAATAAGTTAGGTATTACTACCTATAATTCTCTTACCTAGCTTACTCTACTCTATTTTCTACTTCTTTCTAGTATAAAGCTTTAATAGCTCTCTAGAGTTTTCTTATTTCTATTCTTCTAGAATTTCTATCTTTTATTAACTCTTTTATTCTAATAATTACTCTATCTTACCTAGTTTTTTTACTACTTCTCTCTAATATTCTATTAACTATTAACCTTTATAGCTCTTAGGTAGAACTACTTCTTAGTTAGAGATATTCTTTACTAATAGCCTCTCTATTTCTAACTTCTTTATTACTTCTCTCTCTATTAGTTCTAACTTTTATAGCTTTTTACTATCTAATAAGTACTTATTCTAGTAGAAGTCTAATTCTTTCTTTTTCTAGGTTACTTTCTCTTTATAAAAGCCTTAGTAGTCTTTACTATTATTATTAGCCTAACTACTTAATTAAGTAGTCCTCTAATAAGTAATTAAAAGATATTTTATAGTAAAGACTTCTCTACTCTAGCTCTTAGCTTTACTCTATTTCTAAATAATATTAAGTAGGTTTAAGATAGTATTAGAGATAGAATATTAAGAGAGTAAGGCGCCTATAGTAAGTCTCTAAACCTTCTAGTAAAGTATCTATCTAATTATAGAATTTAGATTAGTATTCTAGATATAGCTCTTTAATTCTTTATTAGTAGATAGTATTAACCTTATAGTCTACTTAACTACCTTTTTAGCTAGGTAATTCTCTTTATCTAGTAGAATTAGTTTAGTAGTAGTTACTTTACTTAATAGTAGTATCTAATAATTAATTAGTATAGAATAGTCTACCTCTATATCTCTAGATACTATTACTTCTCTAGAATTTAGTACTTTCTAGCTTATAGTATCTATTAGACGCTATATATATTCTACCTCTATAGGCTTATTAGTAATTCTTACTATAGTAGCTAGCTTTTCTATATACTCTCTAATTCTCTTATTCTTAAACCTTACTCTATAGGCGTTTACTTTTTTAGTAAATACTTCTCTATTCTCTAATATATTATTAGCCTAATAATCTAACTATTTAGTAAGGTTCTAATAGAACTAAATAGCTTCTTAAAGGTCTTCTAGTCTTTCTTTAATAGCGCTCTCTATACTATTCTCTAATATAGACTTTTCTATATAGACTACTCTACTTTTTTATAGTTAGCTATTAGCTTTTATAATAGCCTCTAGCTTAATATCTTTAATTTACTTACTTAGTTCTATATCTCTAATATTAAATTAGTTTTTAATTAATATAATAATTTATATATTTAGATTATTACTCTACTAATAGAGTAGCTAGCTAAAGAACTATTCTAGTTAGTACTTAGAACGCCTAAAATAGTATTCTTTAAACCTTTTTTTCTTATTCTACTTCTTACTAAACTAGCCTTTATCTATTAACCTACGCCTAATAATATATTTAGTTTTTATATAGTTTTTTATTCTATAAAATTAGTAGTAATTATTAAACTCTCTTTTATTAACTACTTTTATTCTACTTAATTAATTTATTATTAAAGCTATAAATAATATATAGCTTCTATTATTATATTTAATATAAAGAGTTAGAAGTACTAAATAGGTATATACGTAGTTATAATTAGCTACCTACTCTAGAGTATACTTAACCTACGCATTACCTTTTTTCTAATTATTAAATTATCTAATAGTAAGTATAAGGTTTTTTATATTATCTATAACTTTCTTAACTAAAGAATTAACCTACTTCTTAGTAGGTTTAATCTTAATTACTCTTTTAGGCTTATATTTCTTTAGGTATAGTAGCTCTAATACTACCTTAATAGCTTACTTAGCTAGTTCTTAAGTATAGAATTTTATAGATAGTTCTATATTAGTAAGAAGTTCTTTCTATTATTTTTTTATTAGAAGGTATTAATAGATTACTATAATTCTATAGATTCTAAATTAGTTACTCTAGAGTTAATACTTTATTAGTATCTTATATAGAACTATTTACTTTTAGGCGTATATAAGTTCTTTAAAGAAATACTACTCTACTTTTTTCTTAGGTACCTATCTCTTTTCTATAGTAGCTATATAGTAGTTATAGAACTACTAATAGTATTCTCTAATAGAAAGTATATCTAACTATCTAGCTTACTTAATCTAGACCTTAAGAAAGAATTAAGTAGCTCTATAGTAGTCTTTATTTATAATCTTAAATTCTTTCTTAAAGCTTATCTTAAA